>NW_006263790.1:119224-131782 GCF_000469605.1 Apis dorsata | reverse complement strand
AAAAAAAAAAAAAAAAAAAAAAAAAAAAAAAAAAAATAAGTGAACAAAAGGGATGAAAAACAATGGATTGTATGGATTGTATAGGCTGTAAAGTGTATTTGCTTTTAAACAAAAATTTAATATAGATTGTTAATTGCTAATCATGCGGAAAAAAAGGAGCTGTCTCCAATGGTCAAATATTATATATACGTTCGGGTATCGCAAATTTTTCGCATAACGATTATCCTTGCGTTATCCATTCAAATCGTACTGGTGAAAATCTTATTCAGTGGCAATAAATTTACCACGTATTATAACGAACGATTAAGTTTTAAATCCAGATTTTTACCCTCTTTATGTTTTAAGTAGCGCCTTTTTTTTTTTTTTTTTTTTTTTTTTACGTTTTATTATCATTTCGATCTCATCGCTAAAATCGGTTCGCTCGACATAGTATCGATGTTGAACTTGTTACTTCCTCGCAACCTAAATGAGATACAAATGTAATTAGCAATTGGAGACAATCTCCTAAGGATATATTCTAGCGAGTACTATTTGCCACAATGTTGCATAATCCATTGCAAAAAATTCTCAAACGAATAAATTAAATGACGACATAAGACGGACTGAAATATTAACGTAATGTAATAAACAAGGACCCGTATTCTCGTCTCCATTTTTTTAGAATGATAAAAATAGTGAGTCGTTACGCTTTATATATTATACACATACTGAATATATAAATATACGAGTAACAATACGTACAGAAGCAAATACAGAAATGCAGGCATCTTGTCGTTAAATTGTAAGATATTGTGTTCAAACTCCAGAATGTAATCTGACCCCTTCCTCAGACTACTATACATATATTAATTATATTGTGCACTATGCTCCAACTTGTCCATACGAATAAATATATTGGAAATCTTACTATTATACAATATCCCTCGATCGGTATGTTCTCCTTTGACAATTTCACGCCTTTTCAAATTTCTCTCTTGTCGATTAATAATGACATATTATCTTTTTCCGTTTTTTTTTCTTCTTTCCTATTTCAAATATTTAAATAACATATATATATCATAAATCCATTATAATCTATTCATATATATTATTGTAATAATAATTTCTTATTATTATTAATATTTCTACAATTTCATGCATAGTTGTACAAAAAAATATCATATCTAATTCTATTTGAGAACCCTTATGAAAAGTGGCATTGAAAGTATGTGTTCGCAACGACACGATATGTATTTATTCTTTCCATATTATTATTCTTAACCGTGCGAGAGATGTAATCGTGCTCTTTTAAAATTTCTTTCTACAATACATATGTTCTTAATATATAAATAGTATAAATAAATTATTCTTATTTTCATATTATAAATGACTGTAAACTACGAATAATACATGTTAACACGTATTATTACAAAATATGTTTTAACGATACAAGGTTATGTTTTATAACCTACTCATATGCACGCGACAACTTCTATTATTCCTAATATTTATTAATAGTATTGTTACTGTGGAAGTAGCAATAATATTTTTAGCGTAATGAAACATGAATTTTATCGCACATTTTCTTTAAGGATAAAAATATGTGAAATTAATACGTAAAAGAATTTTTTTAAACCATATTTAACTTTACAAGATGAATGAAATAGAATATAAATTAGAATCTACGAATCCTGTTTTAATATCACACGTGAGTTATTTCTTTCTTTTCTAACTTTTAATTATTTATCTTTTTTTCTATTCATATCGCTGTTCCAATACATTTTTCTACAGGCAACATCCAAACTGTTCGAATCCATAAAGAAAAAAAAATGTGATCGAGAGACGGATCATATATCAAAGGTAATATCTAAATATCATTCATTCGATTAATTCACTTTTATCTTCAAGTTCTATTAGGTTAATTGTTCCATAAAATTCGTTAATTAAACAGATAGCTGAATTTAAATTATTACTATCAAAACGAGACAGTACAAATGTCACGCTTAGCATATCAGCCTGTCAAGCATTGATTGCTTTGGTCGAAAATGGATTATGGGATATTAACGAGGCATTATCTACTTTTACCTCGAGCATCTCCTCCATAAAGTATAAAAATTAATTTCAAATCTATAATATTTCTTATATCTTTTTCTTTGACATTGTAAAAAAATATGCATATAATTATACATTATAGAAATTATATGGTTGCCACTACAACAATAAGTCATTTATTGATACTGGATTTAAAACGCGATTCAAAAAATAAAATTATGTATCCATTTACTTTACACACGCCACAGCATCCGTTTATAAGCATTTTAATTCGAGATAAACGTAGCTGGCAGACTGTATTAAGTCAAATAACATTTATTATGAATCATCAAGATTATAGGTATGTATGTATAGAGATATATATATATATATTTGTATATATAATTGTTCTGCATACTTTTATATTTAAAAAAACGCGCACGTATGTTTACATGCGTATAAATGTATATAAAATTTTCAGAATTAAAGAAAATAGTATAAAAATGCTACGCCCTGTATTTTTATATATTTTATGCAATCCTTTGTTGGATTCTATGGATTGTTGCATGCAACAAGTTTGGCAATTGTTAATTAGATCGAAATACGATACAAATGTACAGACAGAAGTTTTACTTTGGTTGTGCACGACAGAAAGTCATTCTTGTATAAATACAAATTATAGAATTTTAGAACTTGCAGAGAAAGCTTTATCAGAGAAGGATAAAGAACATTGTACCGCTTTATTGCCAATGATCGCATCTTTGATCATACAATTATTAAAAAAAGATTCTGATCCAAGATCGAATTTCGATGTTATATTAAATATTATAGACTATTGTGATAACTATATTGGAAATCTTATGTTGATATTGATGGCAGAAGTAATTACTTTATGTCCGGCTATTTATTTGTACAACGCTTTGCAAATATGTAAGTATCTCTAAAAAATAGAAAAAAATTGTAATATTTTTGGACCATTTCTCTAAACACTTACATAACATATTACATTACAGGTATGATGATAACAAAGAAAATGTCTTATGATGATATATTTTTTAGCGCTTTGAAGGCATCTGTGATAAAATGGATGGCATATCCATCCGTATTATGTTCCGAGGCATTAGATTTAGCAAAGGATTTAACGAACAAAATATTCACAAAAACGAACTTAACCTGTAACGTAGAGACGTTACTTTCAAACAAACTTTTTACGGTATTCAGTCATTCCGATTCATATATTCAATTCTATTCAGAACTGGTGATGCATTGTTCGAATATTTGGAATTCGAATGACATTTTATCCTGGTTAAGAAATATATCAAGTGTACCCGTTTATTTAAAAGACAAATGTAAATTATTGATATCCGGTCTTCTCTTACAATCAAACGAACCTTTAATAGTCGAATTATGTTGTAACATATTGGTTGATGTCAGCAGAGAAACAAATAGTTTTGGCTCGCACGTACTTTCTTTGATATTGCACAAATTAACCAAATGTAAAAGCAGTACGGAGACAAAATGTTTACTAGCGGTTATACCTGAGCTTGTAAGTACAAAAGAAAATGTTCCAATTATAAACCATACATTGAACATGTTGTTGAACGGTGAAAAACAATTGAAATATTTTATAATCGAATTATATCTTAAAACATTGAAAAAAGAACCAAGATGTTACAGATTCGTTTCCGCCGCGATAATACAATTGATGAAAAACGATTATTCTTGGTATTCGGATGCAACCTGCGCTAGAGCTATGAAATATATTTGTGAGAATTGTCCCGAGCATGGCGAAAATTTGGTACCATTGTTGTCGCAAATATTAAATCGTTCAACGAACACGAATGGTGGAACTGCGAGTGCACTCGCACTTGGATGTATTTCTATACTTTGCAAGGCATCCGTAATAGATATTTGTTCAACGTGGAGAGTACTAGCTCCGAAAATGGAAAAAGAGAAACGTCCTATCGTCTTGGAAAGCCTATGCGAATTATTTGCCGACGCTGCATTTTACACACCATCGCAAGGCCTTGAAGAATACGATCGCTTGATCGATAATATCATATCGAAATTGTGGACATACACAACATCTAATGATATAAAGGTAATCAACTCTGCACTCAAAGCCCTAGCTTCGTATCGTTTGGAGCAATTATCTTTGAAAACACTACCGTTGGAATTTAGATGTAATCTCGTATTACCTGCAACATATGCGAAAACTCCAGTCGACGCGATTAAAAAACCAGAAGATATATTTCCCTATATACCTGGTACTTGTTGGATACAAATGCTTCAAAATATAAATAAAACTGTTTTACCGACAGCTGGAAATCTTTTAATATCTTTTGTGACGGAAGAAGTAAATAGTTTCCGATCTGGCATTTACGTTTGGCCCCAAGGGGAACCGCAAAACTTTAAGTATTTGCCAGAAAAAAGCGTAATCAGAGCGATTGGTGAATATTTGAGGAAATGTAACAAAATTGATTCAAATAATCATCGTATTATTACGGAATGTTTACGAATATTTGCTCACAAATATCCGAAACCATTGCCCAATATTAATTGGAATTTTCTAAAGAACATGCTTGATCTGTCAAGCGAAACAAAACAATATATTCTTTCCATCGTGTGTCATCATGCAACGATATCTTTATCTGCTAAATCTTTTATAGAGAATTATCTATCGATGTATAAAACAATAAACGATACAGATTTTAATTGGAAAAACAATGAACACTCTGTGTTATATTCGAATCTCGAAGATTTGTGCCAAGCTGTACAACCGAATATCATTAAACCGTTTTTAGATATAACGTTGAAACATGTAATTGAAAAAATGGATGTCGGTAATAAAAATTCGATAGAATTGTTCCATTCTATTATGTATTCGTATGCTCAAACGTTAAAAAATCCAGAAGTATGTCATGCTAATTCTACATTACTTTCTACGATATTAGAGGAACTTTTGGACAAAATAGATTTAACGTGCGATCAGTTTTATTCTTATTTCGCAGCAGCATTGGAATTACCAATGAAACATTTAGAGAGAATGACATCTCCTAAAGTATGGTGGGAAACAATACCAGGTAAATTGAAAAATGCAATCGCGATCAGAGGTGAATTGGTTTTAAAGAAACATAATTCCGAAGCTTCTTTAACATGGTTGAACGAAATCATCGATGAAACTATTGCCTCTACATTTAGGTAAGATTTCTGATCAAAAGGTCTATCATATAATTTTAAAATCGCAAATAAAAATATATCTTAATATTCTTATTAAAGTGTGCAAATATATTTCCTAAAAATTATACGAAATGTGTTGATCAATATGCAAATTGAAAGATCCAGTTTAAATTGGATTCTCGATCTTATGACACAAGTTCAAGGATTTTTTATGGAATCACAGCAAAATCATTTTGATAAAATACAATTCTATTGTGATATTTTATTCGTCTCTATTATTAGTTTATCTGGCATAGATTCCATGTTAATGAAAGAAGATTTATTAATTAAATCGCAAAATATTAAAATAAAATTATTTCCTCAAGCTCTAACAATTATTTTTGAAAGACAGGATTGGAAGTATGCAATTCCACAGGTATTTACGATTTATTTGTATATTATCGTATAATTACGACCGAATAATAATTTAGCAATTTAGCAATTGAACAATTTTTTATCTAATAATTATGTAAGAATTAAAAATTAATTAAAAATCTTTTAATAATATTATACCTTTCAGATGATGGAATGGTTAAATTACATGAGAATGAGTAATATTTCTAGTTCGTATAAATCCACATTTCATCGAGCATTAATTTGTTTAAGACATAATTCCTATTATAAAGATGTATGGACTAAATATTTATCGATTAAAACAGAAATCGATATTTAATCGTAATCTGGTACATGTTAGACTGAAACAACTTCTATTGCAAAAAATCTGTTCGTAACAACTGCAAATTTAAGATGATACGAAATTAAAAGGAAAAACATATTTCTGGAATATTATTATAATAAAAATTAAATATGTATTTTACTTACTTGCAATTTCGTATAGTGTAGAAATTAGCAATTATGAAACAACTATTCGTCACATATGTTGTATGTGACGATTTTCATAATGCTAAACAGATGTTTCATTATTATCCAGCATCATTACCGTTAATGTATTTGGTCGTGAACCAGTCAATGTTTGATCTTCGGGTAATTTCATTTTAGGTTCTAATATATTCCTTTTCGTCTCAACATTTTTCTTTATAGGTGTACGACTTGGACTAGATTTTCTACTGCTCGGATACGATTTTAACAAACGGGCCCTATGAAAACATTAAGAACAATTTTTCATTTTTCAACAATTTGTATTCTATCATGATAAGTTGCAATAAATGTTCTAATTGTAAACTTCTTTTATAATTTAAAAAAATCATACTTACGCATCCATTAATTTAAGAAATAAACGGGTATATACTTGATATTCCTCGTCTCCAAATTCAGTTGGATCATGTCGTGCATGTTCATATAAATCACAGAATTGATGAATTAATCTTTGTCCACTTCCATTTAATGGAGTTGCTAATGTGGCAAGTAAATATGCTCGTAAATTCTCAGATGGATGCCTCCTTAAACAATTATCATATTTGGTAATTTCAGCTTCTACAAGAATGGATATATTGGAAATTAATCTCTATTTAAAAGTTTTATTTATCATAAAAAGTTTGTAGTAATGTAATTACCTAAAGTTTTAACATCATCCACTGCTTTTAATCTATAATAATGTGGTGGAACATGTCCTCGAGGAGTTAAAATAAGTCTTGGATCACTAATAAGTTGTGGCTCATATTGAATTTTTGGTATTACTTCTATCCGTCTTTCAATTTCCTTCTTCAATGACTAAACAATTAAAGATATACTATATTTTCATATATATACATCATATATAATCATTTATAATTTTTAATACATGTATGTGAACATACTACATAATATAAATGATATTTACTTATTATAAATAATTATAAGTGAATGCCATAATATTTTTAAAATAAATTAAAAAAAAATTTATATTAAAATAAAAATTACTTTTTCTAAAATAACTCTTATATATAAATATTATTAATTTTGAATGTCACTAATAATAAGTATAACGAAAAATATGTAATTACACATAAGTAACTTAACCTTTTCGATTCTTCATACCTTCCTTGCATCATGTCCAATAGGAATATGAGGACCACGACGTGATCGTAACGCGAATCTCATTATTTGTCGTTTTGCAAATATGAATAATAATAATATTGTTAAAACTCCGGCCGCAATAAATATCACTATTGTGACACCAGAGAGTTCTTCAGTCATGTTTACACCATTTGTATTTCCATTGAATTTCAAATCTATTACGCGCACGCGTAAAATCTCATGTTTTTTTCTATTTTTAATTATAATATCAAAGAAAAAATATATTTTATAATAAAAAAATAAAATTTATCATATATGATTTTTCATAATATACTGTTTATAATATTTACAAAGATAACATAGATTTTAATACATTTTGTATAGGTTTTTTAAATAATGTTTGATTAATATTTCCTATTTCCCATAGTAAATGTATTTGTTCATTAGAAAATTTAATATTTGATTTTATAAATGATAATACAAACTTTCCAAAATTTTTATCTTTACTAAAATCAGCTGCTTTTTCATGTAATAATTGTATAAGTTTGTTATTCATAGAAATATCTATTTTGGTAGAAATTAAAGTTTGTAAAAAAGAAATATGCCATAATTTTAATTCTTTTACATTCGTTAAATAATCCCTGTAAAAATCACTGAATTGTTAACATTTCAGATATTTTCAAAGTTTACTTAATTAATAATAGAATATAATAATACTTACGTTATAAGAACAATATACCTTTCAAATTCGAAAGCATTTATTATAGCAATAATAATTGTTGTATCTATTAAATCAATATTTAAGAGAGGAATAAAAATTAATTTCTGAATATCATCTGGAAATTTTTTAGTACACTCTATTAAAACAGATACAAGTGATCTTGTAGGTTCTTTTAAAGTAATAATCTATAAAAATATTAAAAAATATTATCAACTACACTTATAGAGTATTTTATATAATTAATTCTTTATATATTATTTAATTATTATTAATTATATTTTATATTTATAATTAATAATATAAATATCACCTTTGGTAATAATAAATGAGTATGAAGTATTTCTGCATATTTCATACGTTGTTCCAATGTCATATTATTCATGGTATAACATAAATTATATATACCCGATGTACTTAATTTTTTTTCCAAATTACAAATTATTTCCATAAATTCTATATCTGTTAAATTTTCTAATTGATTTAAATCCAATTTTCCATTAGGACACTCTAATCCTTCCAAGAGATATTCTGTTATATCAAATTTTGGTACATGTTCTTGTTTAGTATTTTTGTGAAAGGATTTGTCAAATTGTGTAAAATAAAATTGCGTGGATAAAAGTTGATCTGATGTCTCAGTTATAATATCACTACAATTTTCATTACTCTCATTCAATGTTTCTTCTTCATTTATATATGTTATTTCTGCTTTCTGAACCAAATATCGCAAATTTTATTATTATATCTCATAAATATAATATTCTTTTTAAAATATTGATAATATTAATGTTATAATAATACTAACCTTTCTATTTACAACTTGCCACCAAGGATCAGCCTGATTTATATCTTCTTTTAATTTTTCTTTAATTATTTTAAGTTTTTCCGTAGAATCTCGAGATAGTACATAATTTTTTAAAAAATTTTCCCCATTCATATTTTATTATTTTTACTGTTTTATCTATTTCTTGTAGCTGGTTCTTAAATTTAGCGCTCTAAATCATAGAGGGCGTACCAAAATCTCTAATTTTTTGTATGATTGGTTTTTTAAAACATAGAACATAAAATCTCATAAGATAATAGGTCTGTCAGTCTGTTCTGTATTTCATCTGTGGTTATGCGTCATATGTTAATAATGCATTCGCTTCTTTCATAAGCATGGAGTACTTACTTACTACTTAAGTAGGTAAGCAGATTTTTATTGAGTGACTATAATTAAAATATTAACGCGAAATATTAACTATATATAATATAATAATTATATGTATTGATAAATTTTTGTTTATAACAAATGTTATTATATATAAAAATGAGTGTGTATAATATTCAAAAATAAGAAAAAGATAGATTCGAGTTAAAAAGATTGTAAGTCTTTTTTCAACACTACATTAATTTAATTGTTTTAAAAAATGTTTATATAAAATAATATTTTTATATGCAAGTATTCGAATACTCTATATCATTTGAATATATAATAATTAATAAAAAAAAGAAAACTAACATCAAGTATAATTTTTAAAACCTGTTGCGCTTTTATGTTTTCTAGAAATGTAATAAATATTATTCGAAGAAAAGATAATTTCATTTGGAATATGATGTTTTTGAAATAATTTATGAAGGCAAATTAATATTAATTATTATTAATTTAAATTAAATCTAAATCAATTAATTTATCAAAAATGATAGACAAAAATAATAGCTATGTAATTATTTATCTATTCAATTTCTAAGTATTACTTATTGTTACTTAAAGATTATATGTTATATATAGAACCGGTTTTATTTCTGGAAAACCCAGATCATCTTGAGGTCATGGAAATCGTATTCATATGGTTAGTATTTTTAATCACATTAGAATTTTTTTCTGTTTATTATTTTTCTATTTTTTTTTCTTTTATAATTGATAATTATATATATAATAATATGATAATTATTTCTATACGTTTTTGTATCTTAGTAATTATAATAGTAAAATATACCGCATAATTAATTTGTAATTAGAATATATATATTCAAAAGAAGAAAATTAAGGGTTTTGTATCATAGAGATAAATAAAGAAAATGCTATTAAAATGTTATAAATTAATAAGAAAAAAAATGAGTTTCTTATCGAATTGTTCTTTTATATTAATACAATATAAAAAATTGAAATACATGTAATTATAAAATTATATCGAGCGTATAGTGAAGCAATTAAAATACTGATACACTCAATTAATTCATTTAATATTTATTTTTTTAAAAGTATATTTTATCTATTTTCTTATATTGGAAAATATATTTATATTTTTTTTTTTTTTAGTAGAAAATCGTTTTATCAAAAAATTTAATATTCATATAATATTTTTTAGAAAAACATAGAAAGATATTTTCTTTAAATGATATATAAATTTTAAAGAAAATGTCAATACTTTCGAACTTATCTCGTCGTTTTCACATGTTAACGACCGATGCAAAACCTGATCCGCCGCGAATACCGATTAAAGGATATACGCACAATTTAGAATCAATAAACGATGAAACAAAGAAATCCAATGCTACTAGAGAATCACAATTTACACGAAATAATATAACATCGGAAAAGAGCGATGCAATACCTGTCACAGGTGTTAATTGTTCCACTAAAGGACAACATCTGAATGATACAAAAAGTTCTACACATGATTCAAAAGAACAAAGAAGGCCGAATATTAAAACGAAAAAAAAACCAAAGCAACATAAATCTTGTAAGTGTTAATCACTCGTTTATTGAAAAAAAAAAAAAAATAGAATGTGTCAAATTTATTCATATCGAAGTGATTGTTTTTTTATTTTATAGCACACGTCATAAATTATAATATAATTAATTCGAGTGATGTAAAAATTGGTTCAAGAACTAGTTATATTTGTAATATTAATCAATTTTCTAAGAATAAGGCTGAAGAAGATGTAAGATCGAAAACTCGCCAAATGCCAATAGAAGTAGAACGTTTATGTACTTGCAGTGATGAAATTACTTTAGATGATATACTTACTATTAAGACTTATATTGGACATGGTTGGAAAGATGTCGCTAGAAAATTGCTATATTTGGATGGTCAAATTGAACAATTCGAAGAAAATTATAAATACAGAGGCATAAATGAAGTAAACTTGATTATAATGCTCATATTTTTGTTTATATCATTAAAAATTGTCATATTAATGGCCATATTTTTAGGTAATCTATCAAATATTTCTCGATTGGAAACAAGCTAATACAAAAGATGCAGAAATCGGTAAATTGATAAATATATTATGGACATGCAAAGAATATGATTGTGTGGAACAATTGTTATCCATTCGCAAAAATTCGATATAATGTTTCTTAATATGTGATATTGTATATATATATATATTAGATTTTTTAATGATTTATATTTTAGTCATGTTTAAAATAAATAATTGTTATATTTATTAATTATAAATAAAAATTAATTTTATTAATTAAATAAATATTTTAATCTCCTATAATTAGAAGAAAAAAATAAGATATATTATAAAATTATAAGAAATTAACTTTTTTGATTTATTTATTTTAATAAATAAATTATAAATATATATACATATATATAATATAATAATTGATATTAATGTCAATATTGATATCGATATATCAATGTTTATGAGAGTATCATTATCTCCATCGACTAAAATATATTCATGAAATATACATTATACCATTTATATCTGAATCATTATCGATTCTTATCTTATTCATATTTATTATTTCTAAATATTTAATTATTGTACAAGATATATATATCTTATTATATATTATCATATTGATCAATATTCTTTTCCGTAATAAAACATTTATCAGATAAAAGCTGAATATTTACAAAAAAAAGCACAATTTGGTAACATTTATATAGATAAAAGTAATAAATGTCGTATGAAAATCAAATTTTTTTTTAAAGAACTATGTATATTTCTCGTAAAATATTAAATGTATTATTATTTTTTATAAAAAAATATTTAAATATTTTTTCCAAAAAATCATTAATTTAAGAAATATTTAATTACATTAATTACATTAAATTATCTCTTAAATTAAATATTTATTTTTCATAGCATAATAGTTTTTTATAAATACGGAAACATTAATTCATCCATTAAAAAATGTATTATTTTATTTAAAAAATAAAATTGTATATTCTTTTATACATCTATCTAAAAAAAAATGAATAATGTCAGAAAATAATTTAAAATCATTTAATTTTTATTCAAAATATTTTTTAATATTAAATATTAAATATTATATATTTTTAATATTAAATTTCATGTATAAATTATATGAGATTTTTAAGATTAATCTTATTATACGAGATATCTGATATATCACTGAATCCTTCAGCAATTTTTAAATTAAATATGCAAAAGATAAATATTTTTAGAATAAGAAAATTGTTAAAAGAACGATTTAAAAAAATTTGAAACAATGACAATAAACAATATATAAATGGTAAATAAATATAGAAAAGATATACATGTATATAGAATGAGAATGAAACGAAATATGAGATACATTAACAACTGAAGCATATATTTGGAATATATATAAGGTGATAAGATAAGATGAGATAGAGAATAATAAATAGGAAATCGAATATTCAATGTTTTTTATTTTTTTTTAA
>NW_006263790.1:112742-118245 GCF_000469605.1 Apis dorsata | reverse complement strand
TATATATATATATAATATATATATACTATAAAAAATGATAATTATACAAATTTATAAATATTTCTCTATCTTTATTTTTTAATAATGTTTTTCTTATTCTTTATTTCTATTTTTTTTTATGTCTCTTAGGACAAATATGACAAGAATATAATATATAAAAAAATATTTCGGATAAAAATTATATGATATTAAAAAAAAATACATGATACTCTCATTTATGTAATTTTGTAATATATAATATGTAATATAAGAAATTCGAATATTGAATTTTAAAAATGAAATTTATATATTTATATATTTATATTTATATTTTTTATCACATTATTGTAATTGATACTGGACATAAAGACATTTCAAAACACTTAAATTTAGCATAAGCCGATCCGAGATATGAGCTCTTAAAGTTAATATTTCAAGAATATTTGAAAATATCCACAATTTAATAAAAACATTTAATCAAAGAATAATACAGTAATACAGAATGCTTAGAATCGAGACAATACTGAGTAATTAAATATACCGGATATTTAGATATTAGTTATATTATTATTTTCTTTGTTATTTATTATGTTTATACTTCATTATTATTCATAATGATTTTCTTAAATATCTTAAAATACAATCTATGAACAATTGTAAAAAAAATTACGTATAAAATACAATACACTTTTACTCTCTTAAATCTGAATTAGAAGTAATTAATAGAAGAATAGAGTTATTAATAATATTAAAATTAAGTATTTTATAAAAATATTTAAAAGAATTCATGTGTTTTATAAGCATATTATTACATTAAAAACAGCTATGAATTACATATATTTACATAATACATATATTAAAAAACACATGAATCCTTCATCAATTATTTAGTATCGATGTCACTGCTAAATGCACATGACTTTTTTTCTTTAAGAAAATATGAATCGCAACAATTGTTAAAAAATTCAGTCAGATCAAATGTGACAATTAAGTCGAATTATTTCAGATAATCGGAATTCTATTATAATACTAAAAATTTTTCTTAAATTAAATCATGATCTACATTTTTCAGTTCAATATTCTATTTCAACTGCATTAAAAAGAAATGCATTATCAAAAATGCATATTTTCGTTTAATTTTTTTCTGTTTCTTTTTTACCATAAATCTGATCTTTACAATTTTCAAATTCTTTAACCATCTCTTCTAAATTTTTGTTTCCATCTAATACTATAACTGGTGCTGGTACAGTGAATAATGTTTGATAATAAAGCCATTCATCATGAATATTGTGAAGTTGTTTTAAATATTCTAATGATACAAGGCTTTCTTCTTTTCTTGCTCTTGTTTTCATTCTGTGATATACAACATCTGGTGATGTTCTCAAATAAACTATATTATATATGAAAATAATAATTGATCATTGTTAATTAATATTGTCATATTTACACATTTATATAATTACATATTTGAAATAACATACCTATTAAATCAGTTTCTATATCAGCATTTTCTATACACCAATCATACCAATCTTCCAAAATTACTACTTCTACATCATGTAATAATTTTTTACGTTTCATATTTTCTATAAAACATCTTGAACTAAATACTGACCTTTCCATGATTTTATAAGGCATTAAAGATTTATAAGTATGGAGTTGTAACATTGTCAATTGTACATAAGATTGAAATAAAAAACTATAACGTTTAGGATCTGTATACATTAATTCCTAAATATTTTAATAAATATTTATTAATTTTATATATATAAATACAATATAATATTTATATATGAATATAATAATTCTATGATATAACATAAGAAATATATAAATATTGTAATAATATATAAAAATTTATATTTAAGAAATCTTACCAATAAATTTGTTCCACCAACATTTCGCCAAAGTTCTACTGGTTCTTGTAGAACTGTAGTATTGTTAAATTCTTTGAAATGACTTAAAAATGTAGTTTTCCCGCTTCCTATATTACCTTCTATACATACTGTAAATGGCCTTTTATACATTTTGCAAATAGAAGTAGTCATCTTTAGCATAAACACAGTTTTTGCTTAAAAAAATTAATATATATATATTATACATATAATATATTATTTTTAATATATTATTAATATATATATATAAATTATATTTATTATGTTTTATTATAAATAACATATGAAATATTACGAATAAATTTTCATATTTAATGTCACAAAAATAGTTGCATCATCGTAGCAATTGCCGCGTAAACTTTACATCGAGTTCGTTTACTGGCGGAATTCTTTAGAGAGGGGATAAAAGTATGCTCCTCCATAAATAATAATGATTAATATTTTTTATACTATCTTTAATTACTTTTCTTACCTATAACATTCATTTTTATTTAATTTTTATTATTAAGATTTTCTTTTATAAAAATTAAGAATTATATTATTTATATTTTTCTTCCTTTCAATAAACTTTTACATTATATCGTGTAACCATTGTGTAGTCGTAATATAGATTGTCATACTAATTATTGCAATTGAAATATAAGTAAATAAATAATGCATATATTGTACAAATGAAAATATTACTTTATTACATTTATAATTCTAAATATAAATCAAATATATAGATATAATATTTTTACGAAAAAGAAAAAAAATTATGTATTTAAAATAATCTTTTTATTAAATTAAAGCATTAAAGCATGTATTTCATTAATATTTTTCATTAACGAAAAAAAGAAAAAAACAAATACGCTCAATTATTAATATGTAAAAAATTTATAATTTTGTATATATAATTTCAAGAGAAAAATTTTTTAATTTTTTAATTTTTTAATTAAAACTCTTAGATAAAGAAAATGAACAATCAATAATAGTGCATGGCATAGATTTAACAATATATAATATATATGTACATATATATGTATATATATATATATAATGACTATTTTATCAACAGATATTATTTTGTTATACTAGTTGCTAGAAAAATAAAATTGACTTGACATGTTCAAAACGATGATTTGACGATATATTTTTAGATATTTATTAAATTATTAATGGGATATTATTATACTGTAATTTTTATCATTGATTTTTAATGAAAAAATTTTTAATGATTATTACATTTTGTTTGTAAATAAATTTTTAAAAATGATTTAAGCAATATTGTGTATTAAAAATATGTAGTATGGTGCAACATGTAGTATAGTATCAGTTGCAGATTATTGTAATAATTCAATTTGTATGCATTTGTATTTAAATATAATCGTAAAATATTTGATGTTGAAAGGCGAAAATATGATAATCGTTAATTTATGATTATTTATTTTTATTAAAATTTTATTATAATTAGAACAATGCGAAATTTTTTGGGTGATATTGTAATTTGGTGAGTTCCAAATACGAAATTGTTTGAATAGTATTAAGTATTAACATTGTGTTTCATTTTTTTTTCTCTCTTACTGTTAAGAAATTAAATATATATGTAAAAAATTTCTGGATGATATTTTTCATTTGTTACATTAATTTTTTCTGTAGCATATTGCTACTACTTTCAGTGAGTCTTATATTTGGAGCTAGCGAAATTATTAAATCTCTTACGAATAATGGAGAAAATTTTGTAAAAATTTCCTCATATAATTGGATTATTAAATTGTGTATAAATTTACTGAGTTATGCTACTGTATTATTGCCAGGTTGTCTCATATATAAATATGTACGTTATACCAAATATATTCAAAGGGGAGGTAAATAGAAAAATATATTAATAAATATGAATGAAAAAAATATGTATATATTTTTTTATTTGAAATAATAATTTTTTTAAACAGGTAAAGGATGTATACCCAAGCTAGTACATTCATGTTTTGTGGGACATTGTGAAACAGGACTATTGGATTCATCTTATTCATCTACACCATCAAATCATAGCCAACGTACTTTCACACAAGATGCTTTATTACTCTTGTATTGTTTCTTGGGATTACAAATCAGTTATTTAACATGGGGTTATTTACAAGAGAAAATAATGACTCAGGTATAAATCATTTAACAAATACAGATAAATATTTATATATATGAATCATTAAATTGCAATAAATTATAATCTGAATAATATGAAAAAATTAAACAATCAATTTTAATCAATATAAAAAACATGTTATACTATATTCATGTATACGTGTAAAACATATATACTATTATATATATATAGTATATATATATATACTATATATATATATACTATATATGTATACGTAGTAAAACATTTTATTAATTTAAATCATTTAGTAATTATATTTAGATTATTTAAATTTTTTACAAAGCATAATTTTGTATTATTATATTATTATATATTTAAACATAGATTTTTAATATTTTTTGATATTTAGAATGCAAATTATAAAATTAATTATGCGCCGTTATTATTGAATATTTTAATACAAGATGATTCAATTGTTAATTGCAGAAAAAATTTATATAATATGAAAATATTTATTAAAAATATTCTTAGGAATATGAAGATGTTGCTGGCAACAAAGATCGTTTTCAAGATTCACAGTTTTTAGTATTTGTAAATCGAATTCTTGCATTTCTAATGTCGGGATTATATTTAATAATTCGAAGACAACCACAGCATAAAGCACCTCTCTACAAATATGCATTTTGTTCTCTATCAAATATTATGAGCAGTTGGTGTCAATATGAAGCTTTAAAATATGTCAGTTTTCCAACACAGGTAATCAAATTTTTATTATTTTGTTTTCTTTATTATTTATAGAGCATTGTTCAATAATTATATATATTTTAGGTATTGGCAAAAGCTTCAAAAATAATTCCTGTAATGATTATGGGAAAAATAGTTTCACATACTACATATGAATATTATGAATATGTTACAGCTATACTCATTTCCATTGGAATGACATTGTTTATGTTAGATAGTTCAGATTATAAAAACAGTATGTGATTTTTTATTTTAATATAATTTTAATTTTTTTTAATAGAATAAATTTTTTTAATAATTAGTATTTTTAATTAGTATTTTTAATAATTCTACCAATGATTTTTAGATGGAGCTACTACTGTGTCCGGTATTATTCTCTTAGGAGGTTATTTATTATTAGATAGTTTTACAAGTACCTGGCAAAGTGCATTATTTGTGGAATATGGTGCAACAAGTGTGCAAATGATGTGTATAGTCAATATGTTTTCTTGTTTATTAACTGCAATGTCTTTATTTCAACAATCAAGTTTTCCACTTATATTCTCATTTATGACAAAGGTGATTTTAATTAGTTTAAGTTGAAATATATATTTAATTGTAGTAATAATGTTCAATTTAATTTTAATATCTTTATTGTTACCTAGTATCCTAGGTTTGTTGTGGATTGCTCACTTATATCAATTTTTTCTGCAAGTGGTCAATTGTATATCTTTTATACAATATCTAAATTTGGACCAGTAACATTTGTGATTATGATGACTATACGACAAGTAATTAATTTTTCTTTGCATATATCATTATT
>NW_006263790.1:104775-112408 GCF_000469605.1 Apis dorsata | reverse complement strand
AAAATTTTTTTTTTTTTTTTTTTTTTTCAGGGATTGGCTATTTTATTATCCTGTCTGGTATATCATCATCACGTAACAATTATCGGCATTATTGGAATTTTACTAGTATTTAGTTCGGTATTTTTACGAATATATTGTAATAATCGATTACGTGCAATCAGAAGACGTAGAGCTGCGGCAAATAGTATAAAAGATTAATTTTAACAAAAGATTAATTTAAAACAAAAAAATATAGGTACAAATTTTATGAAATTTTTAATACTTTTTTTTTTAAACTCATATATATTCTGTTAAATATTTCTAATTATAAAAAATTATCAATTCGTATTAAATGTTGATAATGTTTTTTTTTATATAATATTATACATATTTTACACAGAGGAAAATGATCAGTTATTTTCAATTGATTGCATCCAGTTTTAGAATTCATTATTTATTATGTACTGTAGGTAGATTACTTTAAAAATATATAATATAAATACATGTTAAAAATAATAAGATCAAAAGTATATTATTTATTCAAGAAATATTTATTTTATTATAGACAAAAAATGTCACTTTTATAGAAAAAAAAAGGATCAATAAAAAAAAAAGAAAATCGACTATACACTTTTTTCATATGGCATTAATTTATAGAATATCTATACATTTTGTTATTATTAGAAAATAAAGTAATATTCTTAATATGAATATTAAATATACATTTTTATAGATTAAAACGATTAAATTGACTTTCTCTCACTTTTATTAATATACAGAAACATACATGCGATGTAATTGAATTCTTGAATATTAATATGATTGTTCATTCTTCTGGAGATGAAGGTTTATAGATGGCTATAAGACACGAAATAGAAATAATTAATTCAGATGCTAAAAGTACCAATTGTATGCTGCAAAGAATTACTTCTAATTTGAGTACATAATTTTGCCAGAATAAAAAATATAATGTCGCTAAGGAGCTGGGTACTGTTAAAATAACTCCAATAAGAATTGGTAATCCATGTTCTGTCAAATTCCCTTTCCTTCCAAAGTAAATTCTGGATCCTTCTGTGATTATAAGGAAGAATAAGAGTATAAACTCTGTAAATGTAGTACTTGTGCCAGAAGGTAGATTCGCAGCTTTGAAGAAGCCCATACCCAATTCGCATATAGCAAACATACCAAAATAAAAAGAGTTTAAATACATAAGAATTTCATATGTTAAAGATGAGCTAGCTATGGTAGGCATTTTATTGATTTTTTAACAATGTTTTAACAATGTAAAAATCTGTATGCTTATTATTAGGTTTTACCTAATAGTATATTAATTCATTATATTAAATCTTTGTAAATTAACACAGCGTGTTTTCATTTATGCATTGAATTTCATTTGTATATTTTATTTTTAATTGTGAACAAAATTCATTCTAGTGTTCTACACACATGACATATATGAATACATAGACATTGTTATTTTTAAATTTTATGCACATAAATGGAAGTTATTTTTTTAACTTTATTCTTGAATATTACATATGCGTGCATATATGTATATAGATTTTCAACTATATAATAATATTTATAGCTTATTTTAATAAATTATTTGGAAAAGATATTATTAATTAATTATTGATCATAAATAAATGGTGATCAAGTTTGGTTAGAAAAGTATAAACACAAATGAATTTTTTGAAAATAAAATAATTATAGTTTTCATTTCCATTGAATTCATTAAAGATTTTATCTTTTTTGTATTTTCTCGGTTATACATTCGATGCCTTAATTACGAAATTTTATGCATTAAAAGAAATTCTATTTTCTTTAGATATCTATTTTCGCAAACGAATAACAACACATTTGTGAATATATTGAGCAGTGTTACCAAATGAGGAAATAAGAAATGTATGCAATTTTATTATAATTATTTTAACATATTAAATATAAAGTAAGTATTTTAAAAATATAGTATATATAAAAACGATTAAAATTTAATTAAAAAAATTTGCATAATTTTAATATATGATATTGAATTTTTAATATATTTTAACCTTTACAAATAGCAAGCAAGTTACTATATCTAAAGAAACATTTTTATTACAATTTCGATTAAAAAATGGATTAATTTGAAAGGAGAACATAGTTATGAACAAACAAATTTATATATAAAAATTAATTGATGATGGCAGATCTACTACAGACTATTTGAGCATGATTAATGATTTGCAATGGCTTTTTATACGAATTTTTCGAAATTATTTCATTTGAACAAATTATTTCAAAATCAAGGGAAAAAATGGCAAAGGATGAAATATGTATCTCCGATACGATTTCATCAATCTATAGCAAGAAGTATTAGTAATTTTGAGAGTTCAAAACGAGTAGTAAAAGGTGTATTTATTTTATCTTATAAACCCGAGCATCAAAAACAAATTTATACAAATAATTTGTTGACAAAAAATATAGAATCCAAAAATTTCTTTGATATCATTTTAATCATGGCAAGAATATTTGTGATAGGTTCTGTTCTTACTGGATTGGCTGTTGGATATATTATTACACGTTTTACACATGGACACATGTTCCCGATAATCCTTCGGAAAAGTATAATATTTACCAATCAAAAGAAAATATATGTTGATTTGTTGTAATTGCAGGTATCGAATTTCTTGGACCAATTTTTATAAAATTTGGCCAGTGGGCATCTACGCGAAAAGATTTGTTTCCCGAAGATGTTTGTCATACACTATCACATTTGCAAAAAAGCGCTTCTGTACATTCATGGATTTATACAAAACAATTACTTAAAGCTATATACGGTTCGAACTGGAGGAACATATTCGTAAAATTCGAACACGAGATGCCTATTGGATCAGGATGTTGTGCTCAGGTATAAATATAAAATGAAATGAAATGATTGAGTTGTATCAAGAGATTGTATTTTACATTCCTATCCGATCGATAGGTATACAAGGCATGGATAGATTTAAATGCCCAAGTGGATATGGTACAAGAACCTCAAATATCTACGTTTATTGAAAGTAAACCATTTACATTTTTTTTTTTGTTTTTTCTTTCTAAGATCGAAGGATGATATATATGTCATCATATATGATATATATGATGAAATATCGACAAAAATTTAAGTTTTTTTAAAAAAAAATATAAATTTTTTATATTTTTATAATTCTTAATATGTATTAATATATTTTAAATTTTAAACGAATCTTATTACAGTTATTGAATATTTAAGATTTGGTTCCCTGATTACTTTTATTGGTAAATATATGAAAATGAAAATTAAATTGATTTTACTAGATTAAATTCGAAATATTTCACGTGATATAAAATAATAATTACAGAAAGAACGTTTAATAATAACGTTGATAAAATACAACATGGTAATATGTATATCAATCGAAAACTGCAACCAGTAGCAGTAAAAGTTTTACATCCTGGAATTAAAAAACAATTAAGGTACGATATATTTGTAATTTAAGATAACAAGAAATAATAGCTAATCTTTTTGGACCTCTAGATCGTTTTTCTTTATCGTTTTCGTTTAATTTAGAAGAGATCTTTCTATAATGAGAGGAATCTGCAAATATGCAACATACATCGTGCCTAAATTACAATGGCTTAGTCTCATCGATTGTATCAATGAATTTTCGCACATAATGGAAAATCAAGTAATTTTTATTATTAATTATAAGTTATCAATTTATTTGAAATATTATATACAATAAATTATATAAAATAATATACAATAATATACAATATATATTTACGTAAAAAAATATATATATATATAAATAAATATAATATTATATTATATATTATATAATGAGTTTTTATAATAACATTTGTAAAGGTTGATATGAATTTGGAAGCAGACAATTTGATTCAATTTTCTAAAAATTTTTCTAACAAAAAGGAAGTTATATTTCCACAACCTTATAAGAATTTTACACAACATGAAATACTCGTGGAAAGTTTTCACGAAGGTTCTCCAATTTCTAACTATCTCGATGATCAAAATACCAAGTTGCAAGGGAAATTGGCTAGAATGGGGTTAAAAACAATTTTAAAAATGGTTGGAAATCTTGTAATTTTCGATATATGACTAGTATTGTGTCGAATTTATTGATTTTTTAATTACAATTATCGAGTAAATTGCAGGTATTTAGTGACAATTTCATTCATTGTGACTTGCACCCTGGTAATATTTTGGTACAAACAAATTATAAATCAACTGGAAGAATTAGTACATGGTTTTGGAGATTTATCGATCGCAATTATTTACCGACTTATCCACGCTTGGTCATTCTTGATTGCGGTTTAGTAGTGTCTCTGAATGATCGTTGTCGGCAAAATCTCAAGGATGTTTTCCGTTCGGTGGTCATGGGAAAAGTATCTATATATATATATATATATATATTTATAATTTTTATCTTCTAATTTTTTCTTCATTCTTATTTATTTTTTTTTTCTTCTTTTCATATATTTATTTATTTAGGGTGAATTAGCTGCAGAATACATATTGGAACACAGTTCGCACGTATCCATCGATCCAGACGGTTTCAAGAATGCAATCAAAAATATTGTAAACACGCATCTTCAAAGTAGAACCAATGTGAATTTTTAAAAAATTTTTAAAAAATACTTATACGCAAGGCGCATGAAATAATGGTTGCAATTGAAGAAGACTCCTTGAAGGACCACTTAAAAATATTACAGGTGAACGTAAGTACCGTTGTGTCTGAATTGTTTTCTGCGATGGTTCGGCATCGAGTTAAGCAAGATGGAACCTTCATCAACGTGATTCTCAGTATGGTAGTAATTGAAGGCCTTGGTCGAAGTCTGGATCCGAATATCGATATCTTCACAGAAGTTATACCGTTTATTTTTACAAATACAACATTGTGCCATGATTAAATTATGAAATATCGTTTTAAATATATAGCAAAAATGCGGGGAATTAATTGGGGAAAAGCGTTTAAAGGAAATTTTAGAATTTTTTGCTATCAAAATATATAGCTTTTTATCTTGTAAATTTTTCTTTTTAAAATATTTTTATCATATAAAAGAGCAGTTGCGAAAAGTGAAGCTGTGAAAAAAAAAATTATTTTATTATTGTTAATTTGTTGAATATGCGCGGCAATCTTTATCACTGAATAAGGTATCGCACGAGAAAGTCCCGTTTTAATGACAAGTCATTATACGAGTCCTGAGAAGGATTCCAATTTTAAAACAGGCCAGTTACCCATGATCACTTCCTGGTTGGTCGACCATCCTCGCTTCAACGATATAGCTTCCATATATGTGTATGTACATATGTAATGTATATTCGTAAATATTCGAGTTATATTTTGATTATTCTTTTAAGTCTTTTGTATGTGTATATATTTTTGTAATATATATAGCAAGATTAGAATATATTCATCAGATTGCTGACTTTATTATTTGTAATCTAATTTATTGTTATCTCATCGCACATATTTATCTTTATTCCTAATTATACATCAATAATTATATTATAATCGTTACTTTTAATTACTTGATCTAATTAAGATATTTTATATATAACTTGTTTAGAATATTTATTGTACAATATATTATAGTTTATGTATATGTATGTAATAATTATTTGTGTTGTTTGAAACTTGTATGAAAGAAATTTGGTTAGTAAAAATATTAAATGAATTCAAAGAATCGGAGAAAAAAAAAGAAGGAAATATTAATTTGAATGTAACTGGTTGTCACATGAAATTATCGCGTTTGTTCGTCACGAAAGAATCGTGACAAGGTATCGCGCCATCTGCCGAACATATCGTGCTCACTATAAGTTGAAATCCCCACCAAAGTTACTCCCTCCGTCGAAGATGCCGGGGATCGGACCGTTGTATTGGACCAGCAAAAGGAACGGTGAAGCGTGGAAACGGACTACGAAGCACATAAGAAGTGCTCTCGCAATCAGAGTGTGCAGTGTGAAGATGAATAAACTTTTGCTTTTTCTAATCTGATTAATTCAATTTTGATAGAACAAAAATCGAAGAAAATAAAATATCATTCATATAACGAAAATTATTTCAATTTGTGTGTAAAATTATAAAATAATTGATGACAAATTCTATACTTGTTAACATTTAAATAGCATATCAAATAGCGACAATTAATGCTCGTGATTCGTCTTATTTAAATTTATTTCAGTTCTATTCCGTTTCGATTGGTATACATATACATATATATATATATATACATATATATATGTATATATATATATGTATATGTATTATGTGTGTATTACCGATGTATCGTTCAAAACTAGTATATAATCGTATATATATACATGATTACTACATGATCATGTTTTATTGGATTCTTTCAACCCCTCCTTATTCTCGTTTATTTATTAGTTTCATTTATATTACTTCTCTTCATTCAACTTGATGGTTAATTCTTGTTCCCCCACTTCTAAAAGAGAATCTTTAAGAATTACGATTAAATTTATTTTAATATAGTTGTTTTCTTTTTTTATTATAGAATTATGAAATTAATTATTGATATGATAAATTACTCGTATCAATATTGTCACGATTAACAGTTGATTTTACCACTGCTGCTTATATAATAATATATACCATAGCCTATCATCATCATCATCATCACCATCACGATTACCATTATCATCATTATTATCATCATCACCATCACTACCATCTGTACCACCACCACAACTACTATTACCACCACCATCACTACTACTGCTACTGCCACCATTACAATCATCTTGACGACGACACAACGATGTTTGGTATCTCTTTTTAACTGTACTTCAGACCACGCGCACCCTTCGTAAGTATAAGAACGTCTCGTTTTTATCTACCGGTTGATCGCTACCTGTGATATGAATACGCGAATTTAAATAAATTCATCGAATTTCCGGGTATAAGCGGTTCATCGAAATGAATGTTCACGAATATTGATGACAGTGAAAATACGTCCTTTTGTTTCAAATTTATGTGAACGAAAATAATCTAAAAGAAAACAGTATGCATATTTAGAATGAATAATAATGTGAACCGTGTGAACTTGTGATTCTAAGTGATAATTAATAACCTTTATATCGCGGGAATGCTTACTTCAATTATGACGAATCAAAATATTTACGTTTTTTTAATCGTTATTATATAAATCTATAATCGTTATTTAAATGGCGTAAGCGGTAAAATTAATTTATCATATAAATTTTATTCTAATAAATTTCTTATTTTATTAATTTTATCGAATCGTTGAATTTAATTTTCGATGTATAGGAACGAATTATATCGATCTATGTTCTGCGAGATAATAAAAAAATATATATCCGAACCAGACTATGGGATAATCATCCTAATCTATCGGACGAATCGTAAGTTTCAAAATTTGTCTCTTCGTTCATAGAAAAGAAATGTATATAGATATGTATATATATTTTGATATTTCGATTCCAAATTAAATTTAATCATAACGATAATAAAGATTAAAAGATCGTAATTTCGATAATACTAATTAATATAGATAAATTTATTTATTCGAGAGTTTTCAAACGTAAATATTCAATTGACCGACATATAGGTCGCGCTAATGAGATAATATGCATTCAGTTTTCTCA
>NW_006263790.1:100264-104553 GCF_000469605.1 Apis dorsata | reverse complement strand
TTTTTTTTTTTTGACTCGTTATGCGATATTTCATAACCGATGATTGAAATTATTCGAACGGTATTTAGGCATTAACCGACCGTGATGTCGTTAACAGAAAATAAACATAAAAGTCGTCAAAAAATGGTACTTTATATGATCAGAATTGAAATATAAATTATTATTGTGGAAAATACTATAACTTTCAGTAAAATTTAAACATCTCATCATCTTATAACAATTAATAGAATATCGATATTTCGACGATCGATCGATGATTATCAAAATAATTTTAGTTCGATGTTATACAGTGATATATATGAGAGAGAGAGAGAGAATAACTAGAAAAAATCAGATAAACAATTATTTTACGAATTTTGAATTCAACGTTGGAACGATATATCAAATTAACGAAAAATATTTATATTTGAAGAATTCGACCGCGTCAAGTATTTTGGTAAGGATCATAATCGTTAGACGAAACACATATACAGGCTGAAAAAAATCGGCATGTATGTGTTGTAAATACTATATCGCGATGAGGGACGTGTGTTTAGTCATTTTCTCTTCGATCCGTGTAACAGCTTCGAGATTAGCGAGTCAAAGAGAGAGCAGGGTCATCGTGACGATACGCGTTATCAAGCTACTGCAAATAGAAGAAACCGGCGATCCGTAAATAACACTGGGACAGTCAACTTCGAATGGACTCGGAGGAGCAGTGGTGCGTCATTTTTTCGCTAACGGCTAGTTGGATTTATCGCGATCCGCGCTCCTTCCGCGAGCAGTAATAACACGCGCTTTACTTCTACATACTATAGATCGAAGCATAACAAGCTTTCTCTCTATCAGGTCCCTGCTTCGCGATCGTTCTCCATAGACCGGTCGAACGAATCCCCTACCTATCTTGGATCTAAGAGTTTTACGTCGATTCTCAACTACTTATTCCTCGTATATTACGAGACGCGGTTTGATCGTCGGAATATTTGTTGTATATTCGCGCGTGAAATAGAGTTACAAGAAATATATACGATACAATATTATATCACATCGGTATGCCGAGTTTGCCCGCTTTTCGTATAATCTCTTTATCATTGTTCAGATAAGAAACGTCTGAGAAAATAATAATTATTTGTCGAATCGTGACAAAGTTAAAGATTTTAATATACGCGATGTATATTTGTTTCTTAAACACCGGTATAGCAAAGATAAAAGGATTTCGGCCGATACGTTAAATCGTACTATAGGAAGAGATATTCGTAAGTGGAGAATTTTTGACCTATTTCCGTAGGAGTTTTGAGATGTTACTCTCGAGTGCTTGGTTCGAAGTAATCGCTGCAGTTCTTTTGACGATATTGATCTTCGTTACTAGCCATCGGCCAGCATGGTGGTTTTGGACAGCTACATCTCACGAAGCTACCGGTAAGTAAGATCTGTAAAAATATCGTTAGCGTTTCGTTTCACGCGTTGAAACGATATATAATTAAGATGAAAAAAATATAAAAAGCGTGCACTTGTTCATAGTATACATTATACATACAGTATGTAATTTTGCATCTGTGCGTAGTAGAATAGTGTTGATTTTTTTCGTTCGATGAAATGATAGATTCGAATACACAAGTTAGGCAAAAGAAAGAAGAGAAAAGAAAAGAAAAGAAGATGTTTCGTGTACGAACGACCTTGATTTCGAAACAGGGCGCGTTCACGTGCGTTCCCTTTCCAATTAAGCGTAAGCTCGAAATTCGTATGACGTGACCTTCTATCGACCTTGCGTGCCTTTTTTTTTTCGAAACCTCAAAGATTAACGTTTTTCCCCTTATACGAGAAATTATTATGTATAATAGCTCGATTCGTATAGAGAAAGTTAGATTATCCGTATCAAACGTTTTATATTTTTTTTTGCGTGATGGTTAACAGCACCAGCCGAGGGCAAGTTCAGAACGGTATCCAACATTCCAGGGCCGTTTTCTTTACCGATTTTTGGAACCAGATGGATATTCTCTTGCATCGGTTACTATAAATTGAACAAGATTCACGATGCTTACAAAGGTAAGAAATTTACCATTGGCATTAGCGTAGCGTTTCACTTAATCACGATATTTACGAAATTTCGACGAAATTTGAAATTTGAAATTTGCTACGTAGAATTAAAATTCAAACGCGTTACATATATTTTAAAATGGCGGATTATTTCTGATTCAAGAATAGATTTGAACCAACGATATGGCGCGTTGTGTAAAGAAGAAGCATTATGGAATTTTCCAATGATCTCTGTCTTCTCCCGTCAGGATATCGAGACAATCATCCGCCGTAACTCCAGGTATCCGCTTCGCCCCCCGCAAGAGGTGATATCTCATTATCGGCGGACACGCCGGGATCGTTACACGAATCTCGGTTTAGTCAACGAGTGAGTAGTAATTTTTCTCCGAATTTTCTCATAATTCGTTTAAGACACCGGAACCGGTCGACACGAACCGACGTATTATACAATTCGATAGACAAGGACAAACGTGGCACGATCTTCGGGTAGCTCTTACGTCGGAATTGACGGCTGCCAGTACCGTACTTGGCTTTTTCCCGGCCCTGAATATCGTCGCGGATTCGTTCATCGAGTTGATCCGGCGTCAAAGGGTCGGATACAAAGTGACAGGTTTCGAAGAGCTTGCCTATAAAATGGGATTGGAAAGTAAGATCCAACGATCGATCAACGGTTTATCGATTCTATCCCCGTTTTATCTCGGTCTCGGTCTAGGTACATGCACTTTGATCCTGGGTCGACATCTCGGTTTCTTGAAGCCAGACTCGAGTAGCGAGCTTGCGACGAGATTGGCGGAAGCTGTCAGGATACATTTCACCGCCTCGCGGGATGCCTTTTACGGATTGCCGCTTTGGAAATTGTTACCAACCTGTGCGTACAAACAGCTGATAGAGAGCGAGGACGCTATATACAAGTATGTTTGGACAGGTATCGAACGGACGGATTGAAAATTCGTTTACAATAAAGATTCGTTTTCAACAAATAATTTGTACAATATATATAACGATCCAATTTCAGTATAATTTCGGAGATCATCGAAACCACTATACTGGAGAAACAAGACGATGCCAAAGACGAGTCGGTCGAGGCCATTTTTCAATCCATTCTCAGACAAAAGAATCTCGATATACGCGACAAGAAAGCAGCCATTGTCGATTTCATAGCGGCTGGCATACACACGGTACACAAAACACTTATTCACTTTATTCCAAATTCGTGCATTTCTTACGATCACTCTTTTACGACCACTCGCCACAGCTTGGAAACACTTTGGTATTCCTGTTCCATTTGATCGGTCGTAATCCGGCCGTCCAAGTCAAACTATACGAAGAGACGCACGAGCTGGCACCGGCTGGTTGCGATTTGACCATCGACAATTTACGGAGGGCCAAGTATTTGCGCGCGTGCATCACCGAATCTCTACGGTGCGTAAACGTGACTCTAAACGCGTTTCTAATTCTCTTAAATCTTTAGTTTTAATCTTTTCCATCGCATCGCGTCCGTTCAGATTGATCCCAACGACAACCTGCATCGCACGCATCTTGGACGAATCCATCGAACTTAGCGGTTATCGTTTGACGGCGGGAGTAAGTAACAATTATGTAATCTTTTTCTAATTATTATTAATTATTCTTCCTCCCTTTCCTTTTATTCTGTATTTTATTCTGTATCTTTATTTCTATTACAGACCGTAGTCCTTTTACACACTTGGATAGCAGGTTTGAACGAGGAGAATTTCAAAGACGCGAAGAAATATTTGCCCGAGAGGTGGACGACACCTAGCGGCCCCCATTCGCCGTTATTAGTCGCACCTTTCGGCGCTGGAAGGAGAATATGTCCGGGCAAGCGATTCGTCGATCTCGCGTTGCAGCTTATCTTGGCAAAGGTTCTTCCGATTCATCCGTGGCATATCATATTGGATTCATTAGATATATATATTCAATTATTCTTTTTCCTTGCAGATTATACGGGAATTCGAGATCATCGTGGAGGAAGAGCTCGATTTGCAATTTGAATTTATTCTCGCGCCAAAAGGCCCGGTCTCCCTTGGTTTCCGTGATCGTTCTTGAAATTATTCGAAATCTATCGAAATCCTGGAAGTTTTAGCTTTATCTCGTTACCTAATTATTATTTTATGTTATTCGTAAATAATAATAATAATTCACTCGTTGTAAGTAAATTTTTTTCAAGACGAATTATTTATCGTATTGGATATGCTTATTTTATGCATTGTACAGAATTTACGAGGATAGAATAATCTAATTAATATTTAACT
>NW_006263790.1:94926-99935 GCF_000469605.1 Apis dorsata | reverse complement strand
TTTTTTTTTTTTTTTTACAATGTTTTTCCATATAACGTGCGTTGTACAAGAATAAGACGATAATATGTAGTAAATAGAATGGACGTTAGAAAATGTGTAGATAATATATCGAAGATCGAATACGATCGAGGCGCAATTTTTTATATTTGTTTTGATGATACTCGATGACCGATGAATCATACGGTTGATTTGTTACTGGTATAAATTACTTTTTGAATTGAAAATTCACTGGTAAAATGAATTCTTTCCCTATCCCTTATTTCGAGCAATTTTAATAAAATTTAATAAAAATCTTTCAAATTTTTATTAGTTCAATTGTTATACGAATTTTAAAAAATTCTTTTCCGCTCTTAAAAATATTAAAATCTTTTTTTCGAACAATTGTTATGTTTATTTATTATTCATTATCGATAACATTCGCGCGCATGCGCGCGAGCGAGAAATTAATTATTAGTAACTTTCTATGATATATGCGCATGCAATTTTATCATCGACACATTAGCTAGAATATTATAAATTATAGGACGTTTCGCGCAGCTTTCAATAAAATATACGATACAGATGATTATAAATTATATCTTTGCATTGTTTCGTTGCTCGTGATGTTTCGAACTATGAACTATGAAGTAAGTATTCAAAATTGCATTTTAACGAACGTGGTATTCGATTGCACGTTTCAAAGCGTGATGCTTTTTTTGATTTTTCGATCAAGCCCGTCCGAAGTGATCAACGTAACGTTATCGAAATCGAATGTTCTTCTTATATAAATGCTTAATATACGTATATTTTCCAAGAAATACGAATTCGAAATGATCTTAAGACGATTGTATCGCAGCTCGTTAAATGCCCTTTAAAACGATGTCTTTTGTAAAATCGATGTTCTTTTCTTTTTTGTCAATCATCTGAACTGAATGTCAAAGTGAACGATTTAAAAATCAAGGAATATCCCATTGAATATAAACTCTTTGAGAATAAACATATTACAAGAAAAAAAAAACGGTATGTACATATGTATACATATAAAGCTACAGCAATCTCTAACAACTATAACCTCTCTTTCACCTCTTTTTTCTCACGTCACTTCACTTAACCAAACTTTTGATGCTCCTCGGTAAATTGGGTATAGAACCTTTGTTCACACTCGCTGCGGTCGGCCTCATGAAACTATGATTCTTGGCCCCGGCTCTCGGATGGATCAATTTACTTTTGGTAGCCGACGGCGTCGTCGCTTTTTCAACGTTGACGCGATTCAACGGAGCGGATAACGGTCCCACGCTGCTGCCGCTTCCGCTGCTGCTGCTACGCGAAGCGATTACTCGTCCTCCCTTGTTTCTTTTTTGCGCGTCGATGCTCGACTGAAACGAAACAAATGTTTCTTTTTCTCGTTCTCGTCTCGAAAAGGGAAGGAGAGGGGATGAAATCTTCGAGAGAAACACGGAATTACTTACTCCGAGAGATTTGCGAACAGTTCTTGCCGTCGGACCCACGCTACTTCCACTGCTGCTACTTCTGCTCGCGGGTATTCTGCTTATTGTCGTGGAACGTGGATTCGTACGACGTTTCTCGTTGTTCTTCAACGGCAACGGATTGTGAGATGGACTTTTTCGTAAGTCATTGGTCAACGCGCAAATCGCGGACGTGTAGGTGCGCAGAGGTGCGTGATTCGGTACTAAATTTCGCACGGTGTTGACAGACGTGGCGCTGTTCAACGAGCTTCGGGAACTGCGAAGACTGCTCCTCGATCCCGAACGTTCCACTTCGTTTCTCATTTGATTGTTGTTGTTGTTGTTGTTGGTCGATTGGAACGTCGAACTCGAATTTCGTTGCGCAGTTTCCGCCTTTCCAACATCTCGCTTCAAACTGTTGGCTCGTTTCGGGAGAAAGCTAGATTTCTCAACGGTGTGCTTTAACGAGTTGGCTTTGATCGTAGATGGCGCGGCGGACGTTTTTGTCGCTTTCAACGGATTTCCTCCAATCGGATTGGCCGAATCGTGGTTACCCAATGATTTGACATCAATGGTGGGTTGAACCATCGAAGGATTATTGGAATCGACTCCACCGTAACGCAATTCGGCCGGCGAGCATCGAGTTGAATCATGAGTGTCCGTTTCGTAATTTCCAGAGGACGTCTCTTGACTCAGGGTTTCCGAAACTAAACTTTGCGTCTCCTCGAAACCCTCGTCGTTCATCTCTTGATCACGAACTTTACCGGAGGGGGGCAAAGAGGAGAAAGAGTGGTGAGAGGTAGAGTTAGGGACATTCAGATGAGGGGACGAGGCGTAAGTGGGATGAAAGGCAGAACCGTCGTGGTTGGATCGCGGCGCGTCTTGCATCATTTTATTTTGGTTTCGAAGCGGCGTCGATTCGGAACGTTTGACGCGATGGATATTCTCGTTCGATTCGACGGCCAGATCGATTTCGTCTTCGGCAGGCTGATGTCGCGATCGGGAGGAGATTGAGACGTTTCGATCTTCGTTCACCTGACTGGGCGGATTGTTGGTCAAACTGATAGCCTCTTTCACCTGACTAGGATCGATCATGCTCCTCTGCCGCTCGCGACTGGTCACCGCTCTTTCCGCGTGAACGGTTAAAGACGGCTCGCGTGGCCTGGATTCTTGCATCACGGGGCTAAGAACGGTGTTCGTTACGGCGATCACGGCCGACGGTTGGCTAACCGGTAATCTCGAGTTTCGATTGGTGAACGGCCGCGACAATCGTTGAAGATCCTCACCGGAACGGGCGATCTCCGCCAGTGCCGTATCTATATCGAACAAATTCGACGTATCTTGCCGTTTCGATTTCTCTTCCCAAACAGGCGACGTTTGGCAACATTTCCCTCGCCCCTCTTCCTCCGACAATGGAAGCGTGTGCGGCCGTTCGGCCGGTTTCTCCCCAAACGAATCGCTATCGACCACTTCGTGCTTCGATTCTTTCTCCGCGCCGTTCTCTTGGTTCTTTTTGTACCTTCGCGTTCTCCTCGCCGACGAATAACGATCGAAATTACCTAAAACGATAATGATCGATAGAGATAGATTTGGATCTGGGAAAAGATTCGAAAAGAAGACACGATGTTGGCCTTACCTGTCCCGAAATCGGTGTTATTATTTACACTTTTTCCCGTCGCGTTCTTGAAATCTCTGGTTTGGAAGGAACCGTTGCAACGTTCCCTTTTGCAGGGCTCCCTCTCGACCGGTTTCACCTCTCTCGGCGGACTGAATAGTTTTCTAGTAGCCGGCGGTGTTTCTATATTATCGGAGTCGATCTCTATCTTGTCGATCATCTTTTCCTCATCCGCGCCTTTCTTCAGCTTGGAAGAAAATCTCCTCGAACCGCCGAGTTGAGGATCGCCGTAAGGTTGTCGCAGATAGATAGTTAATTCGTCCTGAGAAGTTGGATTATTCGCGGCATCGTTGATTTTGTTCTTTTTTCTCTCTTCCTCTTTAATGGACTGCAACATACAAAAAGGCAAAAGTGAAAATCGATTCTTTCCCTTTCGCGATTGTCTCGAGAAGGATAGAATTTTCGTTCTCTCGTGAAAAAAATGCGATGCAACGTGCCTGTAACGTGCTCGAAGAAGATAAAACGTTCTCCGCGCTCAGTCTCGATCTTAGCCTACGGGAATAACGCGGGTCAGTCTCTTCCATGCTGTTTGGTACGTTCAGGCTAGATTTTCGCCAAGGAGATTTATCCTTTTGCGATGGATGCGTTTCAGCCTCTGGAACGAGATCGAATTTGAATTTGGATTTGAAAAAAATATGAGAACAACGATGGATTACCTTCGATAGCCTCCATCGTGCGTATCACGTCTGTCTTCTCGACGGATGGACGCCAATCGTAAACTTCCGAGTAAGCATCGCGCGTGGAATTGGCCTCGATCTGAGTGTTCGTCTTGCTTTCGCTCTCTATTGACAGAAGTCAAAAAAGTTAGGTTAGAATTTTGAAAGAAATTTCGTATTTCACGTGTTCGTTTCAGTATTTACCAGAGTCTTCGTAAGATCGTCGATTCGCGTGATGCAATTGTCTCGCCTTCCTCTGAAGCTCTTCCCCTGCCCGATCTTCTTTTTCATTCTCCGACAACCACGCCTCAATTTTTTGCCGCCATGCTTTCCTATTCGACGCGTATGACATACGTATATATAATATATGTATTCATACGTATATTGTATATATTGTATATATTGTGTATATGTATATTGCGTATATGTATATTATGTATATTGCGTATATGTATATTGTATTGTGTATATATATTTGAGTCGTTTACCCTGTAGATTTCGTTTCTTCTTCTTGTAAGAAAGGTTTGCTCTCGATCAAGGGGGACGGAGAATTAGGTCTCTCGCGATCAATGGAAAAGTCGGCGTTTAACAGATCGCTTCTTCGAGATTGTCCTCGAGCCCTTCTCGCCCACGAACGATCTATCGTATAAAAGAGAATTTCTCACGACACGAATTTCACATAAAAAGGGTAAAGTAAAGATAATCTCGAACGAGATAATACGATCGTACCTAAACTACCCCACGATTTTCTCTCACGACTGCCATCTTGCCCCGACGTTCTCAAAAAGTCCATTAAATTACCGTCGTCGTCTTCGCAAGGTATCCGACTTCTTCGGCGTCGAAGAGTGCCGTTTGGCGTGACATCTGTGAGAAACAATTTGTAATAACTATTTTTAAGGAGGAAGAGAGAAAAACGATTCGCGTTTTCGTCACGCGTACCCGGTGAGTATATATCTTCTTTGGTAGATTGTTGATCGACGATCCCACCGGAACAAGAACCTAAACGTCGTCGGATATTGGGTGATCCGGTTATCGAGACATCTTCGTCAGAAGTGACGATACCGTTTTGCAGTCTTTTCATCTAAAAATCGAAAGAGGAGAAAGAGGTTAAGAAGAGGGATCGAAAGTAAGGAAACGTGAAAATTAATATACCTTAACATCGCTACGACTGTAATTCCTTTGAGGTAAACCGGTAGCAAAATCGAAAGGATCGTAACTGATTAAATTGCATTC
>NW_006263790.1:92473-94830 GCF_000469605.1 Apis dorsata | reverse complement strand
TATATATATATATAAAATATGAAGTGCATCGTTTTAATTAACTTGATTTTACTTTGAGGTAACAAAAACTCACATAATCGTTTTTTAGCCAAAAGTTGTTCTTCTCGTTGCTTGCGCCTTGCCAGTACCTGTTCTTCTTGAATTCTACGTCTTTCGTTCTCCGCGACAGCTTGATTGAATTTCAGGCAAAATTGATGGAATATCTTGAAACACTCCTCAATTTTGAACGTGTTACCGTCCTCGCAGAAAAATTCGGCGAGCGATCGCCTCAACGTTTCCAGCTCTTCCATGTCTCGTTTCAACTGACTCATCTCTTGTTCCGCGATCTACAACCGGACGAAAAAACGATCAGAGATAAAATTTTCCATAAATTTCAAAACGGAAATTTTTCCACTTCCCTCCTCTCTCGGTTTCATTGGTTAGTAGTAGACTGACTCTTTTTTTCGTTTTTTTCTTTTCTTTTTTTTTTTTTTAATCTCATAAAAAAACGATAATAAAGTAAATTTAAAGGTTAGGTTTTTAACGATTAACGATACGCGATACCTGTAAAAATTGTGCCATCTGTTTCTGTATGTCGGTTTCCGTCGAAGGGAAATTAATCTGTGCCTTGATCTTTTTTATCTTTGTGTCGAGTGCGTTAAATTCGTTGTTTAACTGCTCCGTTGTACTCCTTCGCATCGAGAACATCGAGACACGCGCGAGACAAAAAAGGATAAAAGAGAGAAACGTTGTTTTAGATATCGTTTCGAAATCTGAGCGAGCGATGTTTTCTCGCAACAACCAACAACAACGACTTACTTCGTGGCGGCCTCCAACGTGCTCATGTTCTTCGCGAAATCCAACAAATCCTTCCTCTTTCTTTCGGCTTGCTACAAACGTACAAAACAACGTGAGGAGAAACAACGTTCGAGAACGACGAACAAAATGAAAGAATATATATATAAAGCGTTGCATGCAGCGTTACCAGAGCCACGTAATGTATAAGATTCATTCCAGGTTTATTCGCACGAATCTCGGTCAATTTTTGCAAAGAGGACAATTTTACCCCGGCGGCGTTCCCAGCGTAACCACCCTACGACATTCGTATCGATTATTCATCCTTCGTTCGTTTAATCGACGATCTCGTTTTACGAAAACTCGTACCGAATTGAGAAAGTTTCCAGTTACCAGAACCATGTACAACACCTCTTGAAGAGGTTTGTTCGTCATCAAATCTTCGCCCGCTAGGATCATAGAGTTGATGCTCGGTTCCAAATAGCTCATATTGGCGGCGAATTCTTCCTTCAACAGCATACACTCTATACGCAGTTTGTAACTGAAATATGGAAATTTTAATCGTATTTTTTAATAACGAATCGAATTGAAGGTAGGGAAAGAATCATTTTCAAGTACTTTGGCACTTGAACGAGTTGGAGAAAGAATTTCTCCGCGTTTCCTAGCTTCGACTTGTCGCCGTCGAAGCTCTTCAGCATCTCTAATTCGTCCACCTCGGGCAAAATTTTCAAAAGGCCGCGCAACTTTTCAGCCCCTATCTCGTCGTGGCTGCCATCCTTTATTAGCCGGATAATATCCTCGTTCGAGCTGAAAATCACAATTTTCACAATTCGATCATCCTCAATCGAGAGAGGAGGGGGGGGGATAAGAATTGTCCTCTTCTTACCTTCGAAATTGTTTTAAAAATATATTGACGTTCAAACTCCTCTTTCCATCGAGAAGCGCGATCTGAAATAATGAATGGGTAGAAGAGATGCACGAATCGAGATTTGAAGAGGTTGAAGAAGTATACCTCGGTCGGTTCCCTTCGTCGTTTCTCGGCGTCCGAGTTGGTTCCGTGGGAGGAGCACGAGGTGGCTGGTAACACGGGAGGTACTTGTTGACAAAAGAGACCCTCCATTTCCGCCCAATCTATATCCGCCATCGGAGAGTTTTGGTGTTCGTCGGCAACCAGGGACCAAATGTTGCGTTTTCCGATCACCTGGAAGGGGAGGACTCGTGTGAGAATTCTCGTGAAAAAAAGAAAGAAAGATGAAAAGAAAGAAGGAAAGAAAGAAAGAAGAAAGGAAAGAAAGAAATAAAGGAAAAAAGGGAGAAGGGAAAAAAGGAAAAAAAGAAAGAAAGAAGGAAAGAAAGAAATAAATAAATAAGGAAAAAAGAAAGAAAGAAAGAGAAAAAGAAAAAAGAAAGAAGGAAAGAAAGAAAGAAGAAAGGAAAGAAAGAAATAAAAAAGGAAAAAAAGAAAGAGAGGAAGAAAGAAAAAAGAAAAAAGGAAAGAAAGAAAGAAATAAAGAAGGAAAAAAGAAAGAAAAAATAAAGAAGAAAAGAAGTAAAGAAAGAAAGAAATAAGAAAAGAAAGAAAC
>NW_006263790.1:91016-92422 GCF_000469605.1 Apis dorsata | reverse complement strand
AAAGAAGAAAAGAAATAAAGAAAGAAAGAAAGAAGAAAAGAAATAAAGAAGGAAAGAAAAACAAAAGGAAAAAAAATAAAGAAGAAAAGAAATAAAGAAAGAAAGAAAGAAGAAAAGAAATAAAGAAGAAGGAAAGAAAAACAGAAGGAAAAAAATAAAGAAAAAATAAAGAAGAAAAGAAGTAAAGAAAGAAAGGAAGAAGAAAAGAAAGAAAGAAGGAAAAAAAGAAATAAAGAAGAAGGAAAAAAAATAGAAGGAAAAAAAATAAAGAAAGAAAGAAAAAATAAAGAAGAAAAGAAGTAAAGAAAGAAAGGAAGAAGAAAAGAAAGAAAGAAAGAAAGAAAGAAGAAAAGAAGTAAAGAAAGAAAGAAATAAGAAAAGAAAGAAAGAAGAAGGAAAAAAAAACAGAAGGAAAAAAATAAAGAAAAAATAAAGAAGAAAAGAAATAAAGAAAGAAAGAAAGAAGAAAAGAAATAAAGAAGGAAAGAAAAACAGAAGGAAAAAAAATAAAGAAGAAAAGAAGTAAAGAAAGAAAGAAATAAGAGAAGAAAGAAAGAAGAACGAAAGAAAAACAGAAGGAAAAAAATAAAGAAAGAAAGAAAAAATAAAGAAGAAAAGAAATAAAGAAAGCAAGAAAGAAGAAAAGAAATAAAGAAGAAGGAAAAAAAAACAGAAGGAAAAAAATAAAGAAAGAAAGAAAAAATAAAGAAGAAAAGAAATAAAGAAAGCAAGAAAGAAGAAAAGAAATAAAGAAGAAGGAAAAAAAAACAGAAGGAAAAAAATAAAGAAAAAATAAAGAAGAAAAGAAATAAAGAAAGCAAGAAAGAAGAAAAGAAATAAAGAAGAAGGAAAAAAAAACAGAAGGAAAAAAATAAAGAAAAAATAAAGAAGAAAAGAAATAAAGAAAGAAAGAAAGAAGAAAAGAAAGAAAGAAAGAAAGAAAGAAGAAAAGAAAGAAAGAAGGAAAAAAAGAAATAAAGAAGAAGGAAAGAAAAACAGAAGGAAAAAAATAAAGAAAGAAAAAATAAAGAAGAAAAGAAAGAAAGGAAGAAGAAAAAAAAAGAAAGAAAATGATGGATGTAACGATCACCTTGTGATTAGGTATCTTGTTCCAATTGATGGTTTTCATTTTTGNCGTGATGTTCCGCACGTTTGATCGGTGGCCCGACAGTGGCAGCAGAGATTCGCCTGGAATGCGAATATCGAAATCGAATCCGACGTTTGCACGATTAAGATCGGAGATATATGACATACCTGAAGGCTAGGCGAACGCAACAGCTTGGTAGCGTCTTCTCGATTCTCCAACAGAGTTGCTCTGTGGACCAACGTTTCCGCCGTGTCCCACGCCAAATCGCTCGCGGCGTCTTTCGGATCGAGCCGCAACAGATGTTGAAGGATGCTCAGAA
>NW_006263790.1:74893-90978 GCF_000469605.1 Apis dorsata | reverse complement strand
AAAAAAAAAAAAAAAAAAAAATCTAGAATCTAATAAATTCGACCATGTTCGATTCTTACTTGTCCAAATATCGCGTAAAAAACGTCCACGTGGGAAGAAAGATCGATCCCGGGCGGTCCGTGATTCGATAATTCCTCGTCAGCCTCTCGCTGATCGTCGAAAACATCGAGCTGCACTCTTAGATCCGGTGCGTGGCTTTTCCTGCAAGAAAATCATCATCTTCCTGATCCGGATACATTTTAAGCCCTTAGGTAGGTAGGTGTTCGATTCTATTTTTGTCCCGCTCGACACGCATGTTTCCTCCGGAATTTCTATATTTCCATCTCTGTCCTACCTATTTTCCATTCTGATCGATCCTTCTGTTTCCGTTGTTAAATTACCCTTTCGAAGCAGAATCTTTCGAAACGTGCAATTTCAATTCAAAAGGTATACCCATCCATCTCATCGTTTCTGCTTCGAACGGAATTCCCGGCTCTATCCCGGTAGTTCTTACACGGTATTATATATGTATATATAAGTATTACATATATATTATACGTTGTAACGTACGAGTTAAACTTGACGACAAAAATGAGGAACGATTTGCGTGTCGAGTGGAGATGGTGCGCGAAAATTCCTTCCACACGATTCTTATCCATCTTTCTTCGATCGTGTAAGCATTTGAACGTAAACGTTATTACGAATTACGTTAGAGTATCTGTCGTACTTTATTCGCGTGACCAACGTGAGCTTCGATTGCGTTTCGAACACGATGATTTTTTTTTCTCTCTTCGATTTCACACTCTCGATATACTATCACTATATGGAATGGAAATACTTAAAATACCACTTTACACGGAAAACACCATTTTATATTCTATATTCAAATTAGATTCAACCTGTTCGTGGAACAGGTTCGCTAAAATATTTCTCACTTATGACCGATATATTCGACGTATTTTCTTTCGAGTCGTATGCATAAGTATAAGGAATAAAAAAAAAAAGAAAAAAAAAATTAAAAAGTTTCGAACAATTCGAACGAATATAAATGCGTGTAAATATCGAAACGAATGGAGAAATGGCGCGTCGCGTCTTGCTCGTTCCAGTTTAATACTCTGGTTGCAGCTATAGCTTGCGTCTCATCGCGACACGAGTTTACTCGCGGCGGAGAGTTAATTCGGGCTTTTCTCTCTCTCCCTTCGAGTCACCTATGTATTTCGGTTCTTCCTTTTTTACCCTTGTTCTTCACCGTTTCGCGCGCCATTTCCCACTTCGCTTCCTTTTCGCTTTCTTTCCTCGGAGATAATCGTTCGATCGTTTCGACCAACAACTCGAAAACAAATTCTTCTATCTATTCTCATCGTTTTCTCGTTTCGTCGCGATTATATTTTTTCGAAAAACGAATTTTTCCAACGAGGAAAAATTTGGGAACAAAGCAAGCACGATGCAAAAGATGAACGGAGAAAAAAAGATTCGAAGAAATGTTCGAAGAATCTTCGAATCGTTTGATCGAATCGATCGAGAATAGATATCGAGAATATCGATTCTTTTTTCGTCATAAATTTCGATCTATAGATGTATATTTCGAACGATATTTAAAGCGACTTGTGCGACTGGTTTTGCTCGATCAAGAATAGTTTGCTCGTCCGTCATCCCGCGAAGGAATGACAGATCGTACTATTCCTGTAGACTCGCAGAGAGAGACTCTCTAAACAGAAAAGACAAAAGCTAGAGAGATTCGCGTATAGTGATTCGATGCGAATACTCGTAGTTCCAATCCAATGGTTTTTATCGCGTTTTTACAACTTTCGCTTCGCTCTCGTGTCGATCGATATTGTCGCGTCGCGCGTGTGTGTGTCGTTTATTATGCGACACATAGAAACGGAAAGATATAGCTGAATATAGCTACGGTCATCTCTGAACGTACGTAATGCGAACGATGTAACGAAAACGGAGAGAGGAAACGGGAGAACGATCGGTATTGATGTAGCAAGATATACCGATCGAGCGTCGGATGAATAAACGCGATGATTAAGATTAGTGCATGCAATAGCCTTACAACGAATAGGCTGAACGAATGCCTACTTTTAGTTAGTGAACCGATCCTCGGATGGAATCCGAGTTTAAATAATTCTGGCTAGTTGCGTACAACGATTTATTAACGTTGCATTGGGTGCGAATGAAAAGGTGTGGGTACAATAAAGCGCCCTTTCGTAACATTCATTATTATTTATTATTCAACGATGTTAAGGTGTTAATCAGTTAATTTCATAAATCCAGGTCGTCGTAGAGTACTCACCGCAGCTCGTTCAAAATCGGAAGGAGCTTCAAACCTGCGAACGAAATAAATATGCGTTATCCTTTTCTTATCCTTTTCTTATACTGTATAGCGTATACGTTTATATTCGAATACCAACCGATGAACTCGTTGCGAATTCTTATGCGATCCTTCAGCACCGGGGTAGAGATGACCAAACAATTAATGAATGCCAACAGCGCGGTTCGATAATCTTCGCCGGTTGCGTTTTGCAATTCTTCTACCACGATTCGTAAACGATATCGTTCAGTTTTTCGTTTCTGGAATTATCGTTCGGTTATTACTGTCCGTTAGAACGATAGCATTCATCGGGGAAGAAACGCGTCGCGTGTCCATTAGTTTTGGCATTGCGACTCGCGAAGAGATTAGATTAGAAAGCGAAGCAATTTAACGAGGAAAAAGTATGATGATGGCATAAACGTAACTGCGGTGGGGCGCAGAATGTACGTAGCGTAGATAGGCTAGTGGTGTCGCGAATGGAGGTTTCCAACCCAATGATATATCGGTATATTGTTCTTTTGTTTGTCGAAGGAAGACCTTGAACTGTGACTTTTACGCAAGCTTAGCATGCGGGTTCGCTTTCTGCGTTAAGTACCTACGTACTATCGAACGGATACACAGCAACCTTGCGTTTAAACGCTACCTTATACCTCTGCGATAAAAATTTTTTTTTTTTTTTGCGGTAATAATTTTATTTCTCTGCGAACGAAAAAAAAAAAAAAAAAACGAACGAAATCAACGATCCTTATTATATTCGAATTTGTTACTCAAGTTCGATAACCTGATATGCGTGAAGAGTATCGATAGCCCTCTGCCTTCCATCCTGACTATAAACACACAACGCCGAAAGCAATTCTACCACTTGCTTCTTCACCGAGGGACAAGCGGTGTCCAAGGCTGAAATTTAACGAGATACGCGATTAATAGGATGCAATCGGAGCCGGTTATCCGACATTCGAGCTATCGAGAACGTTGAATAATTTTACCCGAGGCAAGCTTGACGCAGTAATCAGGATTATCCACGATATAGTCGAGACCAACGTGGGAATCCATATTGACAGCATTTGGAAAATGCTCCCCGAATCTGAAACGAAAAAACAAACGAAAATGTGATTACGATTGCTTTCGATATTTTCGATATTTTTTTATTATATAATAATAATAATAATATGTATAATAATATCAACGTATACAACGTAGAAGGAATAATAGTTTTTTCGTAACGGTAATTGATATTTAGGACAAAGTATATTTCGTGTCTATTGTCGTATTTACGGATCGACGACTTTTAACAAGTCATCGTTTGAAAACATACATATGTAAATTCATAAGTACTTACGTATATATCTCGCTATTTCGATTTTACATTTCTCTTTTTCCTAACGTGAAATAAAACGAATGAAGTTAGAACAAGGTCTTGATTGAGAGTCAATGTGTCATACTATTTTCTATGCGTATCACATACTTAAGTTTGTAAGCGAGTAAGATCGTTGGTAGCTGAAAAAGAGAGAAAGAAAGAGGAGGGAGAGGGAAATAAGTACATCTTGAATAGTTTTAAGGAATATATTCAATTTTTAAAGAATATCGATAATGATAAATATTATACGATCAAGATATCGATTTATTCGATGAGATTTAATAATGAGAAAAATAATCTCTTGCTTCGTATATTCATGAATATATAGGAATATATTGGAGGACATATAAAAAGAAGAAGGAACAATTGTAGAGAAGTAAAAGGAACAGAGAGAGAGAGAGAAGAAGTAATAAAGAAAAGAGAGATGAAGAAGCATAAGAGTAAGAGTGAAAGGACGAAAGAGAAAGAACTGGAGAGAGGGAAATATAGGGGAAAGACCCATAGAATTGCGTCATCGTATGCACGCGCATATTTCTCTCTCTCTCTTTCTAGTCATGTTTAAAAATAGATTCTCGAATACATATATATGTATGTATGTATGTATGTATGTATTATTAAGGGCTTATAACGCGATTAGGAAGTTTGACATCGACCAGTCTCTGTAAGTAATAACATAAAAACAAATTTTCTTTCAACGTATGATCGAGGAGAAGTTAGCCGATTGTAAAAAAAGAGCATACGTGTATAAGTTCATACATATGCATATAGTTCAATATATATATTTCAAGCGATGTAAACGAGTCTGAAAGGAGAGAGAAAATAAAAAACCACGAGAGTCAACGAGAAACGAATATGCTTCTAATTGTAAGTAAATACGATTCGCGAACATGTTTCCGAATATATCGTGAGTGGTAGAGGCTGGTAAAAGTGATTCATGCTGGTACGCCTTGCTGCAACCGTACTAAGTCATTGGTGCTTCCTGTAATCGTACCTACCGACGACCTCGAAGTTCGCACTTGCGTGTCTGCATTTACAGTGGCACTAGCCATCTTAGGAAGGCCGTGATTCGATTTATTGAAATAAGGAGAAAAGAAAGAAAAAAGAAGAAACGAACGGGACATTCGATTTTGATTGTTCGTGATCGCGTTACTTTTCGAAATGTTTTTTGAGAAAAAATATCCTGTGTTTCTAATCGAGATTATTCCCTCGAGTTAACTGCGTTATAATTAATACGCGTGTTATACATGTTCCAATCATTTAATTCTAATGATTTAAATTTCTAAATAAATGATTCGAATGCAAGTTCATTTGAAAAATATTGATGGATATCGGTGACAAAGCTTTGAATATAAAATCTGATATAAAATTACGTATAATTGATTGCATATATTAGAGACGATCTTACGAATGCATGTACGAATTTACGTGTGTTCGTGTATATTTAGGCATAGATATACATAAAATAACACTCTCGACGCTTGTAGGATACCATATCGGGTACCTTGTTGACCTCGCTTCTTTTCTCTGTCTTTCGTTCTTGTTCTCGTTCTCGTTCTCTTTCGCGTACGAATACGCAAAGCTAAGTAAGTGTATGTATATGTTCATCGATCTGCTCTCCTCTTCCCACGTCTTTCAATACCGACAAAAGAAGTTTCGACCATCGTCAATGTCGTTTCTCGTCGCCGAAAAGAGAATTCCATACGAACTACGGACACGTCATGTTTGCGATTCGAATCGATACGACAAAATATAATCCGTGGATCGATGAATGCGTCAATATTTCGGCGAAAAATGTAAAAATTAATTTACAGTTAATTGACGCATAGTATTGAAACGATCATAAATCATTGTTCGATCATCAAATGTAATTCTAATTACATACGTGATTTGTCGCAATATTTTTGAATCATATGGATACCTTGATTCCACTCGTTCTTTTAGAGAAGGCGTATATCGACAGAGGCCATCTCGAAATCTCCATGTATAGACTCTTGTACGTTAGAGATATCCTGAATCTTTTTGATTCATATGACCTCGTAACAACTACCTACGGAAAACGATCAACGAAATCATCCATAATTGATTATTTTTTCTACGAGGATGAGACGAATGTTAAAAATATTACTCGCGAAACAGTAAGCCATCGACGCAACTTATCGATTATCGACAATTTGTCGAATCGATACATGTATAATTATTTTGCGTTCTAATATCGATAATAATAAAAATGTTTTAATTAACACGATTTCTAATTGTCAAATAAAAATGCCCCACTATTATTTGATATTATATCGCGTTATTATAATTTCGAATAAAATCTTTCACACTGATCTTTGTACCGACACAACATTACCAGTTTCGTCACGTTTGCCTTCGTATATTCCGAACGTCCTTGTGCAAAACGAAATGCTGATCTTTCCTTCGATTCTTCTTTCTTTTGTTTTGTGTTATTGGGATTCCTAACATCGGGACTGCACATGAACATTTATGTCGATGATGAATCAATTGACACTGTATCTCGATTATTTTGCATTAGAAATATGTAGATACACATCCATGCAGACCTACACACGTATATCGTTTAACGTTTAACATGTTCTCGATAGCTGTTGTTGCAAACGAATCGGAAACAGTTAGGATTTCAAATCGTTCCGTTAATATATCGATACGAGTTAATTGCGGTTACCTTGTCGCAACGTGGTCATGGCCCCCGACTGGTTGTTGGATTATAGTGGTCAGGATCGTTCCCTCCTCCCCTACTTTTACTCATACATCTATCACATTTCTTGATATTTTCAAAATTCAAAATTTTAATTTCTTCTACTTTTCTCGAATAATTTCTATCTTTTATTAAAGAGAAAATCGATTCAGAAAATGGATTCTAATTATGCAACATAGAGTGTTATGTGAAATATTATTATTTATATTTCGCTTATAAAATAATAATCATAAAAAAAACATGGAATTTTAATTTTCGATGAACCAATGCAATAAATAAATAAATTATATTAAATCGTTTATAAATGTGATATTAGATAAATTTATTTAATTATTTATTACGCAAGAGAGATCTTTTAATATTGTGGGATTATTCGATCGAAATTGAAAATAATTCATGCACTATTCGTTTTGTTAAAAACAAAAGAGAATTCAAAAATAAAAGAAAAAAAGAATATTTTAAATGTTAACGGTACGGACAATTGTTATAAGAGTGATATCTTTCATTCAGAAAACGAAAAAAAAAAAACGCGAATACATTTGACAGGTGTTCATTTTCGAGACTAATGGAATAATTAATAAGACGATGAACGAAAGAAAGAATCGCATATATTGTTGGATAAAACTTTCTTCTCACCTTTTATTTTCATTTAAACAACAGATTGTTTGGCGAATAAATGATCCGTAGTTTGATCGGCATTTCGATTGCGGTAGCACGCGGTTCACGCACACTTTTTTCGTCAAGCACCGATTCGCGGAAACTGCGTTTCAGGAGCGCGCGACTGGCCGCCACCTTGCTATGGAATGATTTACCGCGCATGCGTACTTTCTCTCTGTTCGATTCAACTTCACTCTTTGTCATCTTTGACGATGAGCAAAGACTACTTATAATTCGCATTCTTTTCTTTTTTCTCATTCTTTTTTCCATTTTCAAACTCTTTCTTTTCATTTACAATTGTTTTTATTTTTTCTTTATCATAAAAATTTCATGTACGGTTTTAATAGCGATGAATATAAAGATATTTAAGAGTTGTTTAATTTTTTAAAGATTTCTTAATTTTATCTACATTCATCAAATTATTTAAAATTTACCAATGTCGTTCATTAAAGACGTAAAAAATAGACATATCATTTTTTGTAATATTAGTAAACATGTTGCGAATACGTGATATTGCATATACATGAAATGCAAATGTAAAGTGTAAAAAGTACACATTGTAACGCATGTACATATACACAATATATAAATAAAATTATATTATCATATCGTGAATATACAGAAATCGCTCGTCTGTTCATTGATACAGAAATCAATTAAATTGATAGACTAATAATTTAATTGTTCACTGGCGAATTTAATCGCCTTATCATTTAAAAACGTTGATGAAAATTTGATGGTTGCGTTGGTTGTGCGGTAGAATAAACCATTCCTGGAGGTTGTTGATGGGTCATTGCATGACTTTGATGTTGATGAAATTCTGGAGCTCCATGAGGACCATTAAGTCTTACTCGTTTTGCATTTTGTCCGTGATTATGATCGCCATTTCCTTGTTGTTGCTGATTTTGTTGCTAAAATTTTATACAATTCGTAAAAAGAAAAATATAAATTATTCAAGTTAATGAATACTTACAGTTTGTTGTTGATTTTGACGTGCTTTATTTTCAGTCTTTTCCTCTGTATCATCGTCCGTTAAGAATTCTCGTTTAGGATATGGAATAGGACAACCGGCAAATATGCTACAATATTAATTATTTAAATAGATTAATTCGGTTTAAAAGCAAAAGATATATACGATTATAAAAACGTAATTTAAATTCTTAAAGACTTACTCTTGCGTTGGTAATGGTTCTTCTTGAAAGTAAGCGTCCTGCATAGAATGTTCGGAGGTTATTCGTTTATTGGGATCCATCATTAACAATTTCTGAAGCTGAAATAAATTAATATTATTATTTTGAAAAATAAGTTTAAAAAGAATTAAAATATTTTACTTAATCATACCAAATTAAACGCTTTACTATCGGGTTTAATTTTATGTCTGTCCATATACTTAGTAAGAGAACAATTTGCATAACTGTAAGAAAATTTATATTCCAATTAAAATTAAATTAAAAATTTTCATTTATGCATTTTTTATGTGTTGGTGTATGTATATATCAGTCTTTAGAAGGATACTAACTTTGATCTTTTAAAATCTTTAAGTAATGTAGGATGTTCTGGCATTTTTTTAATATCTTCCCAATCCTTTTCCAATGGGAATCCCATCACGTTAAATATTCTAAATGTTAATGAAAGTTGTTATATTTATTATAATATTATATTCTATGTTATTTATATATTTAATGTAATGATACATCAAATAATTTGTTTACCTATCTAATTGATCATGATGATATGGATTACTAGTCTTAATATCTTCTTGCCTACAATGGAATATAGGTTCAGAAGTTAAAAGCTCTGCAAATATACAACCAATAGCCCAAATATCTAAAATAAAAAAAATATTTGAAAAGAAAATATATATTGTTATTTATAATTTTTAAATATATACAAAAAAAATACCTATAGCTTTTGTATAATGTCTAGCACCTAAAAGTAATTCCGGTGCTCTATACCAAAATGTTACTACAACTGGATCCAAATCTGCAAGAGGCTTTAAAGGAGCATTGAATAATCTAGCAAAACCCATGTCTGCAATTTTAACACGTCCTCTTTCATTTCCTTCTCCCATTACTAAGATATTTGCTGGTTTCTAAATTTAATATTATTCAATACAAAATTAATGAAGATATATATGTATGATTTAAATCTATATATATATAATAATAAATTACCAAATCTCTATGAAGCACCCAATTGGAATGTAAATAATGAATACCATCAAGAATTTGATACAACAAAGACTTTACCATACCCTTTGGTACCATAACAGGTTTCTTATTAGCTTTTGCTGCTCTATGAAACTTTATTATATGCTACAGATTAAAATAAAAATTATTAATGTTTAAAATTAGAAAATATTTAATGAAATTGATTATTAAATTCAATTATGAAATATTTCTAAGAAACATAAACATACCCATAAATCATGTTCAGCAAAGTCAAATAATAACCATACTTTGCGATCAATATGTGATAAAAAGACTCTAATTAATGTAATCACATTTACATGTTTCAGTTCCCTAAGTAACTGTAGAAACATATATGTCAAAATATTTATAATAAAATAATTAATATTATTATACGTATTATGCTTTTAATTTTGGATAATATGCATATTAATGATTTTATAATAATTTTATATAATATGCATATTAATAAGAATAAAGTAAATACTTACTGCAATTTCTCGACATGCAGACATTGAAAGGCCTGTACCTTCTATTTGTTTAAGGCCAAAATCCTTTGTGTCTGGTCGAGATTTTAATTCGCTATCTGGTACACTATTCAAATGTCAAATATGCATTATCATCGCAAAAAGTGAAAGGATAAAAGGATAAAAGAATTCTCGCCTTGTATAAGTGTATTTTATATAATGCTTAATATTTAGAATAATTAAAATAAATAAATATAATATATTATATATATTACAGAGTATTCTAGAAATTATAGATATGTACAAGAAACCAAAACATGTACAAAAATGAATTTTATTTCAATATTTAAATAAAAGCTACAATTTTCTAATAACAGAAAATATTCCTTTGTAAATTTTTATATTTTACGAAAAATGAAAGATTATTCTTACTGATATGAAATATAATTTAATATATTAATCTTCTATGTTAGGTTAGAAAAACTAACCCTTCCTTTCTGCGAGCTTTATAGACATGACCATAAGTTCCTCTTCCAACTTTACATCCCTCAAATTCAAAAAGATCTTCGACCTTAGTTCGATCTGTGTCAGTTTTTAATTTAAATTCATAATCCATGATATTTAATATTACTGAGATATTTATCAACTATAAACAAACATTTTTAATATACATATATATATAGATAGATAAAGACCGATCAACTTTTGCTTATACCATCACAAACGAGGTACAGAATAGACCTAACATTCAATATATTTTTTCGTCCTATAATGGAGGATAGTAGATCCTTATTATTTTTAATATTATTATTTTAGTATTATTTTCAGCCCAAAATAAGATTTTAATAATTAAAATTTAAATAATAATAATTGAAATTAAATTTCAATATTTCAAAATTACATATAAAAAATAGGAAATATATTTTATTTACAAAATTTAAATCCTACCACTATCGTCGAAATAGGACTCCACATCATATGCAGTATATATTTTTTGCAAAATCGTCGTAAACATATATTATAAAGTTAAAAATATTATATATATATTTTTTACATTAAAAATTAAAAAAAATATATATTTTGAAAAAAAAATAATGAAAATGTGTTTAATTGACATCTTGTATCTGTTATGATTATGCATTAAAAATGAATACAGACAAGAAAAGCAAATAGGAGGAAAAAGACAGAAATAGAAAATATAAAAATATGGGAACTCAACGCCATCTCTAAAGTATCGTAGATGAGATTAATAGTATAAATAGGAAGAGTAAATAATAGACAAGAAGAATAGAAATAGGATAAGAATTGATCGTTAATGCCATCTTTCGAATGATATTTTTCCAAAAGTATTCGAGAGATGGTAATACAATCAATTCTTACCTTATTTAATCCTCTTATTATTTGCTTTTCTTATCTATTACAAGTTTTATTTATGCACTTTGGAGATAGTGCTGATTCTCATATTTTTACTTTCTGTTTTTTTTCACTATTCAACTCTCATTTTAACCACTTTTTAGAATGTAAATTCATATTATACGATAAATTAATTCCTAGATAATTGATTCATCTTATAATTTGACTTATAATATTTTAGAAATTAAAAAAATTATATCTAGATATAATTTAAAAAATAATAATAATTAGAAACGCGGTATAAAATAAAAAAAGATAACTTATAAAAGGAACAATCATTTTGGTACATGAAAACATGAAAACAAGCCTTGGTTCTAATAATTTATACTAGTATAAGAATTACTATTGTGAGGATTAAATCATAATTATCGTTTAACATATATATTGTTATAATATTTATTATATTATTTTATAATATTAAAATGCCTGCAACAACTTTACACAAATTTACGACATTCATAGGATTGATATCAATATTACATACAGCATATTCAGCTGCTCAACGTATGTATTATCTTTACAACTAAAAGTATAATGGTTATTTTTTAATATTTCTTGGCTAAATTGTTTAAATTTTGACTAAACTTTTGTAATGAAATTTATAGATCGTTCATATTTACGAATAACAGAACAAGAATTCATTACTTTACCAATTGATGTAAGTATTAATATTTATATTTATTTCTAATTAACATAAAAAAAATATGCAATTCATGACATATCTTTCTTGCAGATTTTAATACAAGGCATTATCAGTTTATTTTTGGTTATGTATGGAGTTATGTATATTGCTGGTGATTTCAAAGAAATTCGAGCAGTTGTAGATTTAGAAAACAAATCTTGGGAAACATTAAGAAATCTTCCTTCATTTCAAATATTTAATCATCGTGGTAGGTCTTTATCGCCTCAATATACACAATAAAATATTTTTATTATTTATTCGTAAAATGGACATATAATTAATGTAATTATTTAAAAACAAATACATATACAAATAGCGAATAGAATTTTGTAATTTAATTTATATATTATTTATTATTAATCTTAATTGTATTACATAAAAAAAAAAGATATCTTTTTATTATATATATAATAGTATAAATTTTAAATCTATATTTAAAGAAACACAGTAAAATACAAATAAAAAGAATCTTAAAATTTTGTATTCATGTGTTTTATATTTATTTTATGCAAAATACCAATAATTGAATAATAAGTTTAATTCCATGTAAAGATCACTTTTTTTGTTTCTTCTTTTCAGCTTCTGCTTCTTTTTCCCTTTCAATTTCAGTGACATATTCTCCAATAGTATCTAAATCTAACATCTATAATATAAAAAATATTTTAAAATCAATTGTTCTTAGAATATTATGAATAAATAAATTTTAAAGTTTATACTTGTAAAGGTTGACCACGTCTCATTACTGCGATTTCTAAATTTTTTCTTCCAGATTGTACTACTTCTAATAAAGCTCTGATAGCTAATTTTATTGTTCCCTTTTCAGTTGCTACTTCTTCTGGTGTATAATATTTTTGTAAAAATTCATGAACTGTTTTGGCATTTCGACCTGTTGCATTTGCCTTAGAAAGAGAAAATAAATTTTTTTTTTCTCTTTTTACAATTAACAAATAATATCTGAACATAATATACCTTCCACTCATAATAAATGCCTGAAGGTTCTGTTTGATATAAATGTGGAACACCATCATAATCAAATCCAGCTAAAAGACACGATATTCCAAAAGGTCTTCTACCATTACTTTGTGTATATTTTTGTTTTAAACCTAAAAGTGAATAATATTTTATAAATATATATATATATTTAATAAAAAAAATAATAGAATATACATATTTACCTGCAATGTATCTAGTTATATATTCCAATGTAACTGGATCTTCCACAGTTAATCTATGACTCTGACATTCCACTTGTGCACGATTAATTAATACTCTTGCATCTGCTGTTAAACCTTGAAGAAAAAAATAAAACACATATAGTAATTTACTAATTATTTATATAATATATTTTAATAATATTTATAAACAAACCTGCAAATGCCATTACAACATGTTCATCTAAAAGACATATCTTACGAACTGTTCGTTCCTCTTGAAGTTTTGCAATAGATTTTTTTTCAACGCCTAAAACGACTACATCATTCCCACGAACGCCAACCTATATAATTAAATCATATGATTATTTAAAAAAAAAATATTATAAAATATAAAAATCATTTTACATTTTAACTTGAAATATCATTATTACATGCATTTAATGTTATTAAATGCATTTAATGTTATTTTGTTTCATATTAATAAAGTTTCATGTTATATCATATCATGATATATGAATAATGTAACGTTAATGCAAAAATATACAAAATTGTTGAACAATTTATCGCAAACACAAAAGAGGTTAGATAAAATATATAATCATACCGCAGAAGAACCTTTTCTGACAGCTTCTTGTGCATATTCTACTTGTAGCAAATGTCCATCTGGTGAAAATACCGTAATAGCTCTATCGTACCTTGCTGTCATTGTGTCAAATTTTTTGAAAGTATATCTTCCTTGTACTGCTCACGAAATGACTTCGCCGTTTTTCAAAATGATCGCTACTCATTCGAAAGCTTGGTTCTAAGACTTACCGATAGAGGGTAATATATGTTAACATTTTCATAATCATCGTAACATAACGTTTTATACTGTTTATTTTTTCAAAAAATAAAATAAAGACATAATTTTACTTTTTTTTTTTTCACATAAATTGTTAATATAAAAATATTTAAAATAGAATTACATTTAATCATAATCTTAATTTTTAAAATAAAAAATATAAACACTTTTTCAATTTCTGCATTTTAAATCTTAATGATTTATTTGAATTCTTAACAACTTATAGAATTGACAAAGTTAAACAATAATTATGCATATAAAAATTAATAAAAAAATATATAAAATCAAAAAAAGATAGAATTATTTAAAAATAATTTAAAAAATAGATTATTTAAAATAGAAATAAATGTATAAAATAGAATTATGTTCAATAATCTTATTTTTCTTCTATTTTTTCAGTCAAAAAATATAAACAATTTTTGAAAAATGATTTCTACTATCTCGAATCTTTGAATGATTTATTTGAATTCTTAATAATTTATAAAATTATTAAAAAAATTAAGACAAAATTAAATAATAATTATGTGTGAAAAATCAAAGATATATAGGATTCGAATAAAATACGATAAAAATATAGAATTATTTAAACATCCATATATATTATATAACAAAAAATTTAAATAAATATTTCTATTACATGAAAAAAATTGTTCTCTTCTATTTTTTGTTTCTTCTGTATAAGGGCTATAAAAACGAATACAATATATCTATTTGCCGTTTATTCTGTTCGTTATATTCTATACCGATTTATATATTTATATATAAATCGATATCGATAACCGATTTTAATAAAAATACTTAGTAGGATATTGCTTTCAAAATAAATGGAGGAATTAGAAGTATTTGATATTGCGTATGTATGATAGGAGTGGGGATAAATAAATAGAATCTGTATTGTAGCTAGTATAAAACGCGCCGATCGACTTGCTGAAAGGTTTAGTCAAGGTTGAGAGCTCTCTGTTCCCATTTGTTCAAGCAACATGATCGGGTTCGTAAAGATACTTTCACTTTTCATATTTTCTACGATAATAAAAACAATAATATTTTTTTCCATTTATATTTTTAACAACTTGACGTGAGGACATTATAGAACTTTTCACATTTTCATTTCGATGAAACTTATTCGCATAATCTTTCGATCATTTGTAATGAAAAAAATGTTATTTTTGTTAAATGGATAATTATGTAATATTATTTGTAAAAAAAAGCATATAAACATTTATATAGCATAAAATCATTATATAATAACGTTTATCATATATTTTATGTAACTGAATTAAACAATTTGAAATAAATTTCAATTACATGTCTTAAAGATTTCTTCAAAAGAAAAGGAAGAAAAAAAAAATCGAACAGAATATTTTAATTTTGAAAATTTCAAAATTTTATGGAATTTTTCCGATTTTATGATTTCTATGATTCATATTAATATTTAATAATAGTAGTTAATATTCTTCGATTTCATCATATCCTTAATTCATCGTGAAAGAAATAAATTATCGTAATATATACGTCTTATATTTTATAATTAATTGATGTATCATGTAACTATGATAAATATCATCGTAACACACTTCACGATAGAAGTAAAATATTTTTTTTTACTTTTATAATTTTTTAAAATGGAAAATGTTCACGGTTATTTTTATATTTTAAATAAATCATTTTTTTAATCGAATATTTTTTAATTACTTAAATATGTATATATATATATATATAAATATATTCAATATTCTGTATTATATTATATATTGTATTATAATATATATTGTATTAATTTCACGTTATAATTGAAGCGATTGACATAAATACAATATAGATACGTGTACGTGTATAGTAAATACGATGTAAATATGATCAAAGCAATCGTTCATTTAAATTAAAAAAAAGAAAAAAAAAAAAAGAAAAAAAGAAAAAACAAAGGCGATCAGTTTTTAACGAAGTTCAGAAATAAACATAAACTCTAAATATATATCACAATCACAATCACAATTAAAAAAGATGTTATCAATGAAATATTTTCCTTACAAATTGTTTTGGAACCGGACAGTTTCTAACATAATTTTTTCCCATGAAGATTAAAGAAAAAGAAGCTTCTAATATTTGGGGTGAGCATCGCTACAATTCTATTTATGGTCCTAACGATAATAATCGTATTATTCGTTAATAATTCAGAAACGATCTCTAATGGAAGCTCATACTTTGGAAGATACAAAAAGGTAAACTATGGATCAAAATAATGATTAAATGAGATTTTTTTTATTTTTATTTAGAGAATAATAATGAAGAATAATGATTTATAATAACCGC
>NW_006263790.1:72342-74537 GCF_000469605.1 Apis dorsata | reverse complement strand
TTTTTTTTTTTTTTTTTTTTTTTTTTTTTTTTTTTTTTACGGCGATGTCGGTTTGCTTTTGAAAAGGCTGCAGTGTCCACACATGGTCAAGAATGCGCTGAGATAGGTGTAGGCATGTTAAATAAAGGTGGATCGGCAGTCGATGCGGCTATTGCTGCCCTCTTATGCGAGGGAGTTGCATCTTTACATAGGTAAAATTAAAAATTTTTGTTTATCCATCTCGCGCATGCGTATCCCATATATTTTAATTTTCTAATATTTCTCCAATCGTTGTTCCACGCGTTTCGTTTGAATTGGATCAAAGTATGGGATTGGGCGGTGGATTTTTAATGACCATTTGGGATGCATCTAACAAAACTGCCGATTATTTGGATGCAAGGGAGATCGCTCCACTTGATGCAAATGAAAACATGTTTCAGGGAGATCCTCAATTAGCGATGTTTGGTAAAATGTTAACATTTTTTTTTTATCATTATCACACATGTGTACCCACGTGTTAACGCCAATATTAATATCCTACGGTACGCCCCTACCAAGGCGGTTTAGCCGTTGCAGTACCGGGCGAACTTCTTGGGTATTGGGAAGCTCATAAAAAATATGGAAAATTGAAATGGTTCGACCTATTCCAGCCGATTATTTCTCTGTGCGCCACTGGATCTATCGTGACTAAATATTTGGAATCATATTTGACCAGTAAAGAATCTTCGATAAGAGCGGAAAAATCGTTGGCCGAAATCCTTATAAATCCTACTACCAATTCGTTATGGAAGGTGGATGTTTATGTTTTTTCTCTCTCTCTCCTATATTTCACGATCTCGATAGAGGACTATATAGAATTTCGTTTGTTTCAGGTAGGCGATAGAATAAAAAGACCACGTTTGGCAGAAACGTTAAAATTGATCGCGGTTAATGGACCCGATATATTTTACAATGGCAATATGACTGATAATTTAGTCAAAGAGATCAGTGCTTTCAAAGGTATCATAAAGAGGGAGGATTTCGTAAATTATAAGTATGCATGAATTTTTTATAAACCTCCTAAAAGCGATTCAAATCGAAATACGTATACGTACGTGTATATATACGAGTGTCGTGTTATAGAGTAAAATGGAGGAAACCGATTAAATCAACAATCGGGAATTTAACCATCTATACCGCACCGCCACCTAGTTCAGGAGCGCTGCTAACTTTTATTATGAATGTTCTCTACGGTATAATTCCAAATCAGGATAATCGAATTACATGGCAAAATATAATCGAGACGTTTAAATGGGCTTATGCTAAAAGAACGAAATTAGCTGATCCTGATTTCATTGATATCAGTGAGTCGGCAATTTATGTTATCACTGCATAGTCATTGTTACATGTGATAAGTACACATACAAATAAAACACAATTTTTATTAGTTATGTAACAAATCATTTGAACATCAATTTAAATTACTTTAGATAAGAGTATACGATAAAAAAAATTTAGAATCAGTTCATAGAAACAAACAAGAATAGAATTAATGATGATACGATAATACTTATCGCAGCTAATATATTTATTATATTTATTATATTTATTATATTATTAAGGTTCATTCTTAATTCTTATCTAATTTTCTTTTATTAAAAAAATATTTCTCGTTTGATTAATGATAAATTATAATAATTGATAATTTTTTTTCCAGCCCAAGTACTTAATAATTTGACATCTGTCGATTATGCAAATATGATTCGAAAGAAAATTAAAATAAACGAGACAAGTAACGATCCGACTTATTATGGTGCTATTACTGTTCCACCAGACGATTCAGGAACGTCTCACATCTCCGTTTTGGCTCCCGATGGATCTGCTGTATCTGTTACATCAACGATAAATCAAGTGTATTAACAATTTCGATTTCGATTTTTCAAATAAATATCAATTTTGAAAACGCGTATATTTATATAAACAAAAAAAATATATATATATCTTCTAATTTTAATTATTAATTTGACAGTTTTGGAGCAATGATACGTTCAGAATCGACTGGCATAATATTTAATGATGAAATGGATGATTTTAGCTCCCCAAATATAACTAATGCATTCGGTGTACCACCTTCGCCAGCAAATTTTATTAAGCCTGGAAAAAGACCTTTGAGTTCTATGAGCCCGACAATTGTTGTAAGCATACACTTTGCAAATGAAGAGATAATATTATATAGG
>NW_006263790.1:52278-72111 GCF_000469605.1 Apis dorsata | reverse complement strand
TTTTTTTTTTTTTTTTTTTTTTATAAAGGTAGATAAAGATGAACATGTCCGCTTAGTAATTGGTGCTGCAGGTGGAACTAAAATCATCACCTCAATTGCAACAGCAATGATATTAAATCTTTGGTCAGGATATGATATAAAACAAGCTATTGATGTACCTAGAATTCATCATCAAGTAAGATCAAATTTCGATTCGATCGTCTGATATATTATATATTTCTAATTAATTATAAATATTTTCAAATTATAGCTATTACCAATGATTGTTCAATATGAACAAGGATTTTCTACAGACATATTAAATTATTTATCGAATATTGGACATAATATTACAACTTATACGGGAATTGGTAGTGCAATTACGGCTATATCTAAACAAAATGGACAAATATTTGCTACTTCGGATTTTCGAAGAGAAGGAAAAACTGCTGGTTTTTAAGTAATTATTTAAGTTTTTTTACCCATCAACAAAATAGCAAATAAAATGACTCAGTGCATAGATAAAATAATAATATTGCTATATACGCAAGTGATACGACATTGTTGTGATAAAATATTAGTTTATCTTCTTTTAATAATGCAATGCACATAATCTAGCTATGAAAACTGTAAGTCTCAAATGATCGTTGCGAGTCTTATAAATGCCGCATCCTAGTGTATATCTGTATTCTATAATAAATAATAATTCTTTGATCAAAGAAATGTGACAATAGAATCTTAAAAAATTATTTAAATAAGAAGTATTAGTGTATATATATATATATATTTGTATATATATATATATACACACATATATCGATATAAAATAAATTTTAAATTAATTTTTTTAAAGTATTCGAAAAATATAAGTATCAAGTAATATTAATATTGTTACATGTAAAACTATTTGCTAAAGGTGTAAATTTAAATGTAAAATAAATGTTATGTGTATATTAATAATTTATCTTAAAAAAATATACATACTTTCATTTAATTTTTAATAAATAAAAATAATATTTTAAGATGTATCATTCGATAATTTAAATTTACATTAAAATTACATTAAAAATAGAATAATATAATATATTTAAATAAAATTATGAACTACTACTATCACTTTCTGAAAGTTCAGCTTCTTTCTTTATTTTTCGTACACAACGTTTTATTTTTTTCGTTTTGTATAATCCTTGTTTAGATTTTCGAAGTACCTCGATCGCATGTAATTTATTTTTTAAAGCATTTGCTTTATCATGTTCTCTTTGCGGAATATATTCATCGACATTTTTTTCGTTAAAAGTAGGAACAGAAAAAATTTTAGGCTTAGCGCTACCAGTTAAAGTTTGTTCATTTTTCAATTCCTTCCTTTTCTTTTGATTTTCATTCGAAGATTTTTGTTTCTTCAATGACTGCAAATTTTCAATGCGTTTAAAATCTTTTATATTATCGTTGTTTAATTTTTCCACAGCTTTCTGTACTCGTTGGCTTAAATTTATTTCGATTGATTTTGGAATAGTTTGTAATTTAAAATATGCATCTATTTTATTTTGGATTTGCTTCTCTTTTAATCTGTTCAATACCGGTGTTATAATTTTGTTATATTTATCTTTGTCCCAACCAAATTTTTGTTTTGCATAATCGCCTAAAAGTATAATATTAGGTTTACCCCAACTGAAAGTTTCTTTTGATTCGTCCACCATTGGTGAAAGATATGCTTGAACAACAGCTTGACTTGGAAAACCTGTAGATAAAAACAATAATGTATTTTATAAGATAATAATAAGAGAAGTTAACTTTGTATACCTTTCTGAATTTCTAAATTTTGTAATTTGGTTCGTAAACTCGTTTTTCCAGGACCAGTAGCTTTACCATTTTCGATCCAAGAACAAAAATTTACTAAGCCTTGTAATAAATTGTCACCTTCTGAAGGAAATGCTGCTAATATTTCTAAAGCAGTAACAGGACCAATACCAGTCAAACCTGTAGTATAATCACTCCCAACTAAGAGGGCAAGACGTATCATTTCATTTCGCGTTAATTCTAAAACAAATAAAGACTAATTTAAATACAAGTATATTTTTTTTAATTAAAAAGATAATAAAACTCACTAAAATAACGTTGTATGTTGCAAGCACGAAATTCAAGAACTTTTTTATTGTTGTCGAAAAAATTTTTATAAACACATTGTCCTCCAAACAGCCAAATATCCGAATCATCTGTAATTGTACCATCGGTAAGATGAATTTGTTCTAAATATGCACATTGCGCTTCTGCTTCCATGGGCGCTACTAAATATGGTATTCCAAATAATTGTAATAATTCCTATAAATATTATATTGAAAAAAATAAATGCGTTTATTAATAATTTATTAAATTTACTAATTTACTTATTTATTAAAATTTTATTATAACATAATACCTGAGCTTCGATTCGTATTTGATCAGAAATATCGATACCTTGTCTTTCTAATTTACCAATATTTGCAATTAATTCTGTTTGCTTATCCTCTAGTTGGGCCTGAAATTAAAGTATATTAAATATTTTAATAATAAAATATTTATATATATGTGATCATCTAATCTATATATATACTTACTTACTTGTAAAGATAACAATTCATTTTCATTCATAGGTATAGGACTTATTTTTTCTATAGGATTTGACAATGCATTAATATTTATATCATCTTTAATATTTGTATTTTCTATATTATTCTTTGAAACATTTGTCACTTTTTCAATATTAGTTTTGTCTTCTATTTGATTTTCTTTTAATTGTACATTTGTGTTTAAAATATTCAGATCAATGTTAATATCTGATTGCTTATTGATATTATCAAATTTCTTTGCATTAAATAATTGATTATCTTTAATTTGATTCTTTGTTGATTCTATAACTTCTTTTTCAAAAGTAATTTTATTTTTAGATGTTTCTTTATCCAAATTTAATTTGTTATTTGATGTTTCAAATATATCTGCAAACATATCATCTTCTACTTTTTCATCAGATTTAAATGTTATTTGAATACTTTGTTGCGAAACATAATTATTAATAATAGTGTTCTCTTTTGATGTTGGTATATCTTTAATTTCTATAAAATCATCTGAATCTGAATCTGAATCTGAATCTGAATTTGTTGAATTAATTACTGTTGCAGTTTCTGATTCAAATTGTGCTTTGTTTGAAATGTTCGCAATTTTAATAGGAGATAAATTTATGTTTGTTTCAGTATTTGTTTCTGATAATATTTTTGATTCATCAATTGATTCTACAACATTTGTACAATCGAATTTCGTATACTTTTTATTGTTTTCAGACTTTGGATTTAAATGTTGCACATTTAAAAAATTATTTTTATTGTCACAATTATCTATTTTATGTGAATCAGTTTGTTCTGATATTCTTGAAGCATTTTCAACATTTTTAGACATTTCTCCATTATTTTCAAGAAGAGTAAGAATTTGTTTTTCTGTCAATCCACTATATTCCAACATATATGTTAATGCAGGATTCATAACATTTTGTTTCAAATATTTTTTCGATAATGTTCGTGATTCCCTTGATTCTGTTTCCGATTCTGTATCGTTATTCATTTCACTTATGAATTTAAAATTATTTGTAGCTGTTATTTCAATATCGCTGTCCCAATCATCATTAAGTTCATATTCATTTATATCATCACGAATCGATGTAGATTTACTAGGCCCAGCAATAACTTCATCTATTTCATGTTCATTATTCTGTGTATTTTCATTATTTGAATTAACATTGTTTTTGTTTTTAAAGTATGCATTTTTATCTACAATATAAAATTTATAAGGATAAAGAAACAAATAAAGAAGAATTAGTTTCGATTTCAATGATAAAAATTAATAAAATACCACTAATATAAATTAATCTAGTTGTATTGTCTGCAGCAATACGATGGGTATAATTTTGAATATCTGTAGGTATCCCCTGTTCTTTTAATAATTTATCTAATTCTTCTAATGTAAGTGTTTTTCCTCCCATTTCTTTTTCTGCATTTTCCAAACTTTGTTGTACTAATCTTCTTTTTAACAAACGTTTCATTTGGAAACCAGAAAATTCATTTGATTCCTAAATAAAAATATATCATATAAATATTGAAATAAATTCAAGATATTTACATTCTTGAATAAAAATATATACTTCAGGCATCTCATGCAAACGTCCCCATGAACTTTGTTTTCTTGTTTCTTTCAAATCAGTTAGAATTTCATAACGCACGTCAGCTGGTAAATCTTTAAATTCAGCGCTAGTTACATCTACATTATGAATATTTCCAATCCATTTTGTTTGTTTACGCGGACTCAATTCATCAGAAGAATCAGAATCATAAACATCATTAGAACTTGATTCTGCCTTACTTGTGCTTGGCATATTTGGTAATTTAAACATATCATCCACAGTTTGTTTATTTTGCAAACTTATAATTACTTCAGAAGATTCATTTGTATTATTTTGCATCTCAATGTTAAGTGCTGTTTTTACTGTAGAATGTTTTATTAAATTATTTATTAATTCTGTCCTCATCTGTTGGGCTTTATTCTTGGCCATAGATTTCTGTTTCCTGCGTAAAGCCTGTGAACACAAAGGAATAAGAACCTCTTTTCTCACTACCTGGTTCCCACAGTAAACTAATTATATACAGACAATATTATAATCAAGATAAAAGTACAGTTTCATTAATGCATGCATATACAATGTATGTAATATTGAAATATATAATAACTTAGATAATTAGAAAGTTAAATGAAATTAACTAATTATATTTTAATTGATATTTTTAATAAATATTTTTTAATTTATACTTTTAAAAAATCAAGATTTAATTAAAAGTATATTTACAGTTGTATTTTTTTTAAGCACTGGCACACCTCCATCAAAAACAAAGACTGGTTTAATTTTATAATACAAAAGTTTGCAAATTCTATGAAATAAACCAATAAGATGAGCATTGGGTTTCGGGTTACCAAAACGGTCCTGATATCCTTGTAATACTTGATGTATCCAAATTGATATATCTATATAAGAATCACAAAATATTTATTATATGTAAGTAGACATTAATTATATTATATTATATTATAAAGTATACTATATTAATATAATAAATTATTAATATTAAAATTAAAATTTTTTTACCAATAGCTAAGATTTTTCCTTCCAATGTTTCTAAAGGCACTTGTTCTCCTGTTGCATTAAGTAAACGCCATAAACCATAAACACCCATTATTTAAGACAACAAACCTATAACAATAAATTATATAATAAAATTATATTATGTATTAATTATATTATATTATAAATTAAATATTCTTTGATTGATATATATACAATATACACAATATTTATTTAATAAAACTATTATATTCAAGATTATGAAAATACAAAAATTATCTTTTACATTCTAAGTACAGTATTCGTTTATAAATTAGAATATTTGCTTAGAAATTAAAAAAAACAATTATTTATATTTATAATGTATTATAACCTATTATAATTATATATAAAAATATAAAATAATATAAAATATTGTGAAAATACTTACTTATATATAATATATATAGTAATTTTATATGTAAGAATCATTAAATATATAAAAGAATCATTAAGTTATTTACTTTTTATATAGTTTTAATTTTTCAATGATTCGAATCCGCATGCTTACAGATGTCGCAGTAGAACAGTTAGCAAGTTAGCTTAAATCAGCTGATCAAAATAATATATTCATATATATTATTCATATCATTATTCATATGTACTACATTTATATTTGTATATGATGTAGTATATTCAAAATTTGTAATACGTTCTAAAAATTATTCTAAATTGTGAGAAAAGAAATATTTTAATCATATTATTTTAAATTCGTTTTAATATTTCAATTATCATAAAGTAATAATATTTCCTGAGTTTTAAATTATCTTATTTGAAATTATATTTTTATAAATTGTTATATTTACATTTACAAGTGAAAAACATAATTTTATCAAATTTATTATTTGATTAAATAAAATTATGAAATTTTTTATATATAAAATATTTTTATATATATAAAATAAATAATATTATATTTAACAACAAAAATACTTATTATAACAAAAATACTTATTATAATTAATTAATTTTTAATAACGAATTAAAAAAATTATTTAAATTATATAAAATTTTCTAAAAATTTCTATGTATGTATGTATATAAAATATATAGAAAATAGATTAAATGATATTTAAATAAACAAAATCTATGAGGATACATAATATATGTTTTTTACAATAATGTTTGTCAATTAAAAATTATATTTAATTGAAAATCTAGGCTTTCGATGCAATAAAAGGTAAGCTTATAACGTTAATTTGTCTATCCACGCATACTCGTCCTATATTACGCAGTATCAGGCTGATGGCCATTCGTGTGACTCGAATACAACTATCTAACGCGATATGTGAAATATATAGTTGTGTGTGGCTTGTCTAGCTATGCGCATATACACACTCATAAACATGATGTATATGTATATCGTATCGTCATCATGAGAGAAGTGAAGTGAGGTAGAGGCCACCCACTCTTTCCCACAGCAGGTTTTTCCCACGCCCCCCAGGGTAACCCCAACATCCTTTTGCGGCAGCAATTCCACGGCACGTACGGAGTAGAGGGGTGTAGCTCACGTCAGGTGGGGAACAAGAAGGGAAACTGGAGGCGCTTGGGTCGACCAGGCCATTGTACAACAGTAAAACAATAGAATCAACAGTTCAGTAACGTAACTATTTCAACTCTTGAAATTTTTTTGATTAAAATTTTATAAATATTTTTTAAATAAATTAAAAATAATATATTCATATTTTTATTTTATGTAAAATGTAAAATATAATTTGATAAAATATTTGATTAAAATAGAATAACATTTAATTTTCTTTTTCTTTTGTTATTCAGTATTTCTTTTTATTTCTTCATATTGAAAATTTAAATTTTATATTTATTACTAATAAAAAAAGAAAAAAACATGCGATTTAAATATTTAAGTGAATAATAATTGCATTAATATCAAGGGTTTTATAGACACCTCTTATTAATACATACCTGTTCGAGCCACTTACGCGGGTAGTAATAACTCTACGTTATCGTTTCGAACTTAGTTACTCGGCGAATATTGTAGGAGTAAGTTCTATTAACGTTTCTTTGAAAATTTGTCAAAATGAGTTTATCGTTCGTTGTTTAGTTGAAAATAACGAAATTAGAAAAAGATAGATCAGAATAAGGTAACAAAATAATATGTATCCAATTATAATTATAATTAATTTCAAACGAAATTTCGAAATAATATTTTGGATTTAAAGTGGCGCGCGCGGTTAAACCACTTCTGTGAGTTGGTAAGACTGTTCGGAAAATTCGGAAAGTGAACAGGTGTTTTTTGAATGGATTAGGGAGAATAGGTGACGAGGACGCAAAAGGATTTGCGAATGGTGAAGAATCGAGGAATAATGTGATACTTGTGAATAACTAATAATAATTTAAAAAAATGCATTGGGATTTATGTTTCGAATCGAGTTGAAAAATAAGGTAAATATTAAAAACGTAACCTGTTTTTTGTTCGGTGTAACCTTTGCATCAAAAAAGTAAATAAACAGTTTTTTAAATATTAATTAAAAAATATATATGGATTTTTTATTTAATAAATATTATTAATTTATTTATGAAATTAAAAAAATTTATGATGAATAATCATAATGTTTAATTTCTGTCATTAAATCAAATATAAAAAAATTTAAATTTTTCATTTTCATAATGTTCTTTAATAAGAAAATCTATACAAGAGTATCATTCTTTATTTTTTTCTATAGTATAAAATTACATATATGCATATAATACTTTATACAATACTTTATATGTACATATATGGAATTTAAATCACCTTGTCATTTATATAATAATATAAGTTTTTACAATATTTATAATACAAAAATAGTTTATCTGCAGTTTCACATGAAAAGATGTATCTATAATTTTATTCACTATGCATTTAATTAAGTATACGTAACTTATATCAAACAATTAACATTGTAATTTTTATTTTATTAGAAATAGTTTTCCATTTTTATAATATTATTGTGACTTTCTTGTTTTTATAAAATTTATGGAAATATATAATTTAATTTAATGATAGTTATGATATTCAAAAATTAAAATATGTTTGAAAAAATTATTTTAATAGATAAAATTAATCAGCGAACATCTTTATATTTACAAGTACATAGATATAATTGTATAGACACAACGAACAAGGTGATTTAATTCATGCAGGAAAAATGAGCTCAGCTTGGTTCCCACAGTATATATGTACATTTCCTCTTTCCTGTACTAAGACTAACAATTCTTAGTAGCTCGTTTAAAGAAAGATACCTTACGTTAATTATATCTTGCATTGTAAAAAAACAAAAATCTTTCCCACACTAAGCTCTTAAATGAACAAAATTGTATGATTCTATGCTTATCCAAATATACATAGTAAAAAACCAATATTTATATTATATCACAATATTATTATATTTTTTATATAGTATTCTAATATTTGCAGTAACAAATTATAATAATATATATAATTTATAAGATATATTTATATATTTCATTTGAATTTGATTTGATAATATTTTTACTCTTTTAATATTTAATTAATATAAAATTTAAAAAAATAAATAATGGTAGAATGATAGAATGATAGATGATGGATGATGGAAAATAATATATTGATTGTAATTAGTTATAATGTAATGTATTTCAGGTAAAGGGGCAGAGATAATTATGACATGCATAGATGACAAGGATAATCTTCAAGCAACCTAACAACTCTATTGTATAGTCGAGAGAATCGAAGTGAAGGTTAAATATGCCACACCAGTTTGGTTTGCCCACGATGGCACATGGAATGCAGTCTCCTCCTTCGCCGACTTCGGTTATGTCAGTTTACCCTCGATTCGGATCCGGTGTTTATAGACCGGATCATCAAGATCAAAGGTTGACACGCGAAGCAATGGAACGGTATTTGCGCGATAGAAGCGACATGGTTATTGTAATCCTTCATGCGAAAGTCGCGCAAAAATCGTATGGTAACGAAAAACGATTCTTCTGTCCTCCACCGTGTATCTATTTGTTTGGAGATGGATGGAGAATGCGTCAGGAACAGATGCTTCGAGAAGGAGAGAGCGAGCAGTCCGCTCAATTGTGCGCGTTTATCGGAATCGGTAATTCCGATCAAGATATGCAACAACTCGATTTGAACAATGGTAAACAGTATTGCGCGGCAAAGACACTTTATATTTCGGACTCGGATAAGAGAAAGCATTTTATGCTCTCGGTGAAAATGTTTTATGGTAGCGGACATGATATCGGTGTGTTTCATAGTAAAAGAATCAAAGTGATCTCGAAACCGTCGAAGAAAAAACAATCTTTAAAAAACGCTGATCTGTGTATAGCGAGCGGAACAAAGGTTGCCCTATTCAATCGGTTACGATCTCAAACAGTTAGTACGCGTTATCTTCACGTAGAGAACGGAAATTTTCATGCAAGTTCTACGCAGTGGGGTGCATTTACTATACATCTATTGGACGATAACGAGAGTGAGTCGGAAGAGTTTCAAGTACGAGATGGTTACGTACATTACGGTAGTACAGTGAAATTGGTATGTTCTGTAACGGGAATGGCGCTTCCACGTCTAGTAATTCGAAAAGTGGACAAACAAATGGCTAGTCTAGAGGCTGATGATCCCGTTTCGCAGTTGCATAAATGCGCCTTCTATATGAAAGACACGGATCACATGTATCTCTGTTTGTCTCAAGAACGTATTATCCAATTTCAGGCTACTCCTTGTCCAAAAGAAGCAAACAAAGAGATGATAAACGATGGTGCCTGTTGGACAATAATTAGCACTGACAAGGCAGAATATCAATTTTTTGAGGGTATGGGTCCGGTTAGATCACCAGTGACGCCAGTACCGTTGGTCCACAGTTTGCATTTGAACGGTGGCGGGGACGTTGCAATGCTTGAATTGACTGGAGATAATTTTACGCCTAATCTTCAGGTGTGGTTTGGGGATGTGGAAGCAGAAACTATGTACAGATGTCAAGAAAGCATGCTTTGCGTAGTACCGGACATATCACAATTTAGGGGCGAATGGCTTTGGGTACGACAACCAACTCAGGTACCTGTCTCGTTAGTTCGCAACGATGGTATCATCTATGCAACTGGTCTGACGTTCACCTATACTCCAGAACCCGGTCCTCGACCTCACTGTCCGCCCGCAGATGAAATTATGAGAGCACCGCGTGCCATGCACAATCAAGCGAGCATGCCACCTGCAATCGCGGATGTACCTTGGAACACTCATCAACCTCCTCAATCGGGTCTCTGATGTTTTCTTGACAATTACAGTGCGCATCACCAAAGTTTACGAGTTAGTGAAACGAACACTGTTTCGAACGTTTCTGTTCATTTTTCGAACGATATTCCTATTGTTTCTATCGATACCGAGTCAATCAGCAATAATGCTAACTCAACCATCACTTATACAACGAAAGACCTGTTGCATCGAGTCAATAGCACGACGAGTTTGAATGATACGAAAAGCAGCACATAGCAACCGCTTAGTTGCATTGCGTTGCGATCCATTGCGTTATATTATGTTGCCTTTTGTGGGTACTACATATGTACAGTGCTGAGCCGAGAATCGTTTACCCTATGTTTATAAATATGTAGGTTCCTAGCTTTAAGTGTTAATACAGAATTACACAGGGATTAAAATTTATAGCGATTTTAGGATTAAGAGCTTTCTACGAATGTGAATATTTAGCTAATTAGTCAGTAAAAAGTTATGAAAGAAATGGGAGGGGAAGGGAGAGCGCGCAAATTTAAAAAAAATTTGTTCGTCTATATCGAAATGATAAAACGAATTGATATCCTTTCGTAATATCAATCCAGTTATCAAAATACGGCAATTGCCAGACTGCAATTACATATCGATCGCTGAAAATGAGTATACATTTTTCGTCGATTATTGCTAATTTTTTACTTGAAAGATCTTTTTATTGAAGAGATCTTGTTTGGCTTAAAATTGACCGTTGACATCAGAAATATCGTGAATAAAAACGATATGTGACATACAATGTATATTATATTCGTATATATATAATTTTTAGCGTGATATCTTGCTGATATTTTTACATATATCAAATTTAAAGATAATCGATTTTTTTAAAAAAAACATTCGTTTTTATTGAAAAAAATAGATAACTTGCTATCGCGGATTAAAATTAAATTATTAATTATTAATTTATTTTTTATAAGTCAACCGACAAATGATTACTATTACTTTTGTAAAGTATTTTATTCGTGTATAGAAATCATTCTAGTTTTACAGAAAAAAATGAATCCATTTTATAATTCAAAATTATAATATATGCTATATCGGTTGACTTTGTGCGCTATTCAATTATTAATTTTTTCGTACCGATTATTTATTATAATAATTGTATTATTTCGTCAATGAAACTTTTGATTGCTTATTAATGTAAACAAATATTATGCACGCTTTTTATTAATCTCACTGATTATCAATACCTTAATTTTTCAATTGTGATAAAAATTTTTGGTATCAATCTGCAGAGACGACAATATGCTTGTTCACTTGAAAATATGTATTGGTGCATTTTAAATGGATGAAACAAAAGAAAAGTTTAAGTAGTATATATACGTTTTTATGTCTCTCTATGTTTTGCAATAAATTGAAAAGATTTATATAATAAAATCTTTACTCTATTACCTATACATTATTTCCAAATCCCAAGATTCAGTAGTAGAGACAACCAGAACTATTAATGTATCGAGTTGGATCAAAGAAATAATACTGTTTTTAACTGAATTTGTTGGAAATATGAAGAAAGTGAGACATTGTTATACACAAAATACGATAATACGTTTCGATCAAAATAATGGAATTTTATTAAAATGGAAATTAGAAATTATCTATCAGAAACAATTCATTTCTTGATTTTTCAACTTGGTATGAGTTTTTTTCCAGATACCATCGAATATAATTATTTGCAGCAGGAAGTGAGATAAGATCGCTTTGGGAATTGTCTTCCTGAAGAGATCCATTGTAAAAGAGGAATGTCGGTATATGTATACTATGGGAATTTACCCACGATTAAAATTTGCACCAAGTACCTGAAGAACATGATTATCTTTATTCACAGTAATAAATTTTTTAAGTTAATAATTACATCCTTACATGTATCAGTGGACGGATAATTATTGAGTAATCATTACGTTTCATTAGAAAATTATTTTAAGTACACGTTCGAACGTAAATTCTATATTTTTGAATAATTTTTTGCAAATATAGAATTATTTTAGATTACACATAATATTAATTATATATACATCCCAATTTATATATATATATATATATATCTCCAATTCAAAATGAATAGAATACGTTTGAATGTGAACTTCTTTCATTGTATATTTCTTTTTCCTATATGTTAAAATAATATTTTACAAAATTATATGAAAAATCTTATTTGTAAATAAATCATATACAAACTTTTTTAACTAATTATTTGTGTACACGTGCATCATAATCCCCTTTATATTCTCAAACATTATCATATTAACGAAACTTGAACGACAATGGATACAATAACAGTAAAAATAGTAACGTGAATATATTGTATATACTTATATGTATATATAATAAAAAATTTATAACAAAAACATATATATGTATATAAAACGTTTCTTATTATAGAAACGTTTAAGGATATATTATTATTACTATATGAGATTTTCTATTGTGCTTGGCAACGTTCTTTCTGTGAAAAATTATTCGAGTATATCTATAATAAGTACAGAATTATCTATTATTATGTTGAAATGGATTAATATTTAAATATATTTTCTATAATTAATATAAAATTAATTTGATAAATAGCATGAAAATCGAAAATTTTTAATTATTGAATTATCTGATATTTCTTAGTCTTGACTATTTTAATATTTTCTTAACATTCCTCATTCACATTCTCATCTTGCGCACATTTAATCATCGATCACGGTTTAAAATAGTTCAATAAAATCACATTTATTTTATCCGTATTGTACGTTGCTTATTCATATTTGTAAGCATTAACGAAATATATGAAGTTAAAAGATCATCCATTTTATATCCAAGTGAAGTTTCGCACAATAATTTCGAACCTCGAACTAAATTTCCTATCGTCATATGAAAATAAGTATTACCTGACGACCAATTTGAAATTCTGGTAAAAGGATGCGTTACTAATATATCCTAAAAATACAAAATGTTTATAGTGAAATATTTTATTAATTACAGAAATTGTTATTTATTAATAACAGAAATAGATGATTACTTACTTTCGTTTGTGGATGTATAAGACTTACACCATGTTTATTGATAGCAATTAACAATAATTCCGGATAATTTGGTTCTGTACTTTGTTTAACTTCAAAAAATGCCGAACCAAAAGTTGGCCATCGATAAACAATTTTCAAAAATGTTATTTTAGCATCTTCTGGGCTCATACCTATATATAACGAAATATTTATTTATCATATATATATAGACAGAGAGAGAGAGAGAGAGAGAAAAAAAGAATCGTAGTTTCGATTTAAAATAACATGGATTTAAATTGAAATGATATCTCACCAGCATCTTGATTATATGCTGCTATTATCGATCTTTTCCAATCATTGGAACTTTGTACCTTCACTAAATCGCCGGGTATAAGTTCTCTTAACATTTGCCTGCAAAGAATCCTATTTGAATCCTTATCTTTAAATATAATATTTTGCTTATATATAATATTCACTTACGGAATCGCTTGAAGTTCCTGTTTACTCTCACCAAAACGAACTCTGTACACCAATGCTGCTAATCTCGATGCTTCTTCTTTTGTACATTTATGATACCCTATAAAAAGTAGATAAATAAATACAATTAATATAATATGATCGAAACGAATAATTTGAGAAAAAGAAGTGATTCTCACCTCTTAATAATTTAGGAAGTTCTTGATGAAAGTGGAAAATGAGGTCTGCGTTTCTATCCTTACCAGGAACAGTATTGGTCCATAATTTTTTCATAAAAAAGACTTGATATGTAAATTGGGGTGATACGCCTAAGCAAAATACATGACTTTTATAAATATTATTCTTTTGTCACTTTTTTTCTGTTTAAAAAAAGATTTATAAAAATCTCTACCATCACGAGACGGTCTAGCTTTTCTTATCCAATCTGTCAAATGCCGTACAAAATCGAAAAAGAAATCCCCTTCCGGAACTGAGATGACTTTGTCGGCAATCTTCACAAAAAGACTGAATCCTTCTGCGGACCGTAAATTTAATCTTTGCGCAATGTTTTGACAAAAATCTTTAGCTCTCGTTGATGAATCTACTTCGAATGCCTGTATAAAAATAAATTAGAGAATGATTAGTTATGAATTTTGTATAATTGTTCATTCATAAAATGAATAAAAAAAATAAAATGTAGATATTTAGAATATTATACGTACTTCGTCTGTATCGTCGGGAAAATAAACTTTATGGAATATTTGTGTCGTTTTATGCTGTATAGCTTCCACTTCTACTTGATGCGGAGGATATTTTCGCTGGCCATTACGTAAAGTTTTTTGTAACCTTTGTAGAGAATCCTGAGATATAGGATGTCGTCTCGTACGCAAGAATAATGTTAATTCCTGCGAATGAATAGAAACAGGAATGAAATAACAGGATCACATTTTATTTGTAGCAAATATTACGAATATCATTTGTGTATGATATATTACCTTCAAAAGACTTTGACTACAAGTAAAAAGACCAGTGGCTAGCCACATTAATTCCCATCCGCGCTCTTCGCTCAATCTATTCCGATTATCCGTTAATTGTTTCATGACTTGACAATAAATTTCGTCCCGAAGAATTTCGTTCTTTAATGGTCCATCGAAAATAAGATCGGTATACTCGTTACCGATTCGAGGTCTTTTTGTTGGTAGATCACCCATGTATTTTAAGATCGCGTTAAAGGCAAAACACGCTTCTTCGGCTAATTCTTCTTTAGATATCAATTTCTTTAAAAGAGGTTGTTTGATCGGATCTCTGGAATGATGCCACAACTCATCGGTATGGCCACGTCGCGCTGTTGTCAACGTCAATGCTTTCGACATTGTTCTTTTTGGAGGCGTTCTGAAACGAGATAAATTTTTTTTTTTATTTGTCACGACAGTATATATATATAAAATATTTGTTACGAATATACAAATTTCATTTACCGGAAATGATCAATAGCATATTCTAAGAGGGTGTGAGGTTTGTCACGAGATTCTACACCATTTACTTGCTGCGGATACAATTTTCGGCCATTTTCTGTCCCTTCGATGCTGAACAAGGACTGAAAAAAAATCGATTATAATATTTTAGAAGATTATTTTCATATGTATGTAAGAAAGGAGGAATAGGGGAAAAGATAAAAATAATATGGTATATATTGTTTATAAAAAATGCGTTCGGATTACCAAAATATCGTTTGGTGGTTTCGTTAACGAGGGCAAAACATAAACTGTCTCGGCTGGAAAATCGCCTTTTTCACCGGTTCTTTCGCATGTGCCGACGCACCATCCCGAATTAAGAACAGTTTCGCCGGTACTTTCCTCCTCCAAAATGATGAGATCTCCCTTTTGAAAAGTCAAAAACGAGGAACCTTCACCTGGTGCTTTGTAATCTTGCAAAGCGATAACGTATTTACTACGTTTTTTCAGACCTTCCAAGAAGTATACCACCAAATCACGAATATCCTCGGCATTAGGGCTTTGAAAAGTAAATTCTTCTCCTCGCACCGTTGATAAATTAAACGTTTGCGTGAACATTTTATTAGTTCTGAAAATTACGGTGGAGTTACGGGATGATAAAATAAAAAAATAATGGAAAATAGATAAAAAAAATGGATAAAGATTTGTAGCAAACGTACTTCTGACTAGACACGGTGGTAATCTCGGGAAATGACAATTCGAGAAGTACTTGTTCTTGATCATCTACGACGTATACTCCTGTCCAATTGACAGCTATAATAACATCATTTTTTGGCAAATTCGGGCCAGAATTTCTATATGCTTCGTAAAAACGAGAAAAAAGCAATGGCCACTTAAATTTGGCATAACCAACGATATCTTCTTTAACGCGTAAAGCAGGTACCTTCTCCTTTAAATAATAACTCTAGAGAAGAAGAAATATTTCAGATAATTGTTAATAAAATGAAGCAAAGATTTATTTATAGTCACCTTTTTATATGCTTGCAAAACGAGATGTCCCCATCTATCGATCGCTTTGTCAATACCCGTCAAACAATAGTCTGGAATATAATTCGGCAAAAGAGTGTATAACCTATCAACGTTCATGTCCGTGTGATATTCGATGTAATATTGTTGGGCGGCGATCATTGCTAAATCTTCTTCCTTGTCGCAACGATACTCGCCAAATTTAACCCCTCTAACTACCTGTTGATAAATTAAATTAGTAGCGACTTGATCTTCCGTTGGCTCGTGCCAAGGTGCGAATATTTCTTTTCTGAAGAACAATCTCCACGGAGCATTCCTTTCTTGAGCACCTTGCTCCTTAGCGTATTGTTCGCATTGAGAAATGGCATCCATCACGTGATCTCCACCACTACCGAGGGACGATACTTTATCGAACAACGCGATGTAAAGAGAAAATCCGAATTGATCACGTAACGATATTTTATCGGACAATTGATTGCACAATTCTCTGGCGGTGGTTGCAGAATCGGCAAGTAATGTTTTAGTATTACCATCCATAAACGTGATTGGTAACATGATAGGTTTCTTCGATTTGGTCGCTTGAAGTTCCAACCAGCTCGGCGGTTGATTCCTCGTACCGTTGTTGAACGTTCTCTTCAGTCGATCCTCGCAATACGGTGCGTATCCAGGTGGTCCCTCTCTAATGAATGCTCGCAAATAATTGACAAATTTCTCGGACGGTGCGAAACATCCAACGCAAAGCGAGAGCAAAATCCAACCGCGAGCGTGCGAAGATTTGGAAGGATTATTCGTCAGTTGTTTACATATTTGACAATATATCTCGTCTCTCAATTCGGCACGTAATATTCCGTGACCAATAATAAAATGCAATTTTTCGAGATTCGAGGTGGGCCTCGCTTCCAACCAAGACTGATAACTATCCGCTGTGTATTCGTCTTCTTGTAACTTCCGTCTCACATCCTCGCCTAGTTTATTTTTTCGTTTCAACGTCAATGAGACCAACTTGTGTCTTATCGATCGTGGTTTTTGTCTGAGAAACGTTTCCGGATCTACACCCATCATTTGTGCTTCTTGGAATTCTTTGCTTCGAATGAAATTGCGGCCAAGCGTGGCTGTAACCTTCGACATAACCGAAGTCGTATCTCTGTCCATCGTATGAAATCTAGGCTCGGGTAAATCTCCGGTGAAACGAAGTATCGTGATCCATAAAGCTTGCGCGGCTAACTGATCCCCTTGCGTATGCAAAGGTAACAATGGATGCTTCAACGGCTTTCTCGAATATTGGTGCGTGATATTCCCTTGGAAATAGGTTGCCGCAAATTTTTGGAATTTGAACTCCGATAAATCCTCCTCATCCTCCGAGGCCGTTTGAACAGGACTAATGATTTCCTGTTGATCCGCTTTTGGAGCGGGAAGATCATTGAATACGGAAGTTTCCCTGGCAGGAGTAGGGGCCTCGCTGCTTGAATCCGGCAAGAAATCAAACATAGCCTCGACCAATTTGCTATCGTCAACCGGTTCGTCTTGCTTCTTAGCTGCGTCGTTTATCAGATTTTTTTTAATTTCCATTCTACGCCGATCTTCCAATTCCATCTCAATTTCTTTCCTCTCCAACTCTTGCATTCGTTCCCTATAATTTTGCTCGGCAATTTCTTTCGCCCGTTTATTACCTTGATCTTTCAACTCCCGTTCCTCTTTCTTTCGAAGTCTCAACGCTTCGACGTGCAACCGATACTCGTACTTGATCTTTTTGTATCGTCTTTGCGCGATCAGCCTTCGAACATGAGCTTGTATCTTCACGATCGCCCACAATTTTTTTTGATACATTTTCCTCACCAGATAACCTCTGGCTCGCGCCTGAAGAGCGACTATGTGCCCTCTGAGATGCCTAAACCTATGAGATAACACTCGCGATCTGATCAAGGCTTGAAGTCGCATGTAACCGATGCGCATGCGTTTGTACCGTTGTCGTTGCGCGTAACCCCTCCAATATTTTTGTACCACTGTTGCCGCTGTTCTCATGCGGAGGAACCTTCTTCTGTAAACCCAACCACGTATATTGCGCTGTAGTATTAGAATCTTTCGCGTTAAAACACGGTCGCGTTCTTGTTCCAAGAACAAGTCGTGGGCATCTTTGAGAAACACTTTCGTATGCCCGAGTTGATAATCCGATTTTCCCAACACTATATGACAAATTTTTGACGTAACCGCGCGACAATCTACTTTGTGTGCCGGTGGTATACCCGGTATCAAAAACCTGTATCTCTCGACGAACTCCGGAAAGGAATGCCTGATTGGGTAACCAGCTCTGCGGATTCGGATCGTTTCCATCATTCCAGAATATCTTAATTGACGGCAACAAAGGCCTCTGTCGAACATCATCGGTTTCTTGTACTCGTTCGGTTTGATACACCTAATGAAGAAAGGTTGACAACTGCACAACGTTTTCATTAACGAATCCAAAGATTTTTTGAACTGAGTGGACAAGGTGGGAGTTCTTTTTCTCGTCTCTGATCCCATACCTATGTCTTCGGCGAAGCAAGCTTGTAGAAATTTGTTCGACGATATGTGGATCAATTGCAACAAATCGGCACTGAACGTATCCCTGTTCTTCTCGAGGAAACTTCTTGTATCGTAGAACACGACGCCGGCGAAATGATTCAGGCCGAAAGACGTGTTGATATCTGATTTTGGTTTTAAATAATTCCGATGGCTTCCGTGAGTTTTGTGTATCTTGGCTAGCATAGTTTGATCCGTCCCTTTGGGGAACTTTGATTCCTCGTCGATCAATGCCATAATGTTCAATTGTTTGATGGCTATCAAATCGAGGGCATCTTGATTGTCGACGAACTCGATGTGTTGCCAATTTATACCTTCGTGATTATATTCTTCTTGCTCAAGCTTGAAAATATGTTGGACGAAAAATTGTTGTAGATTCTCGTTCGCGTAATTGATGCAAAATTGTTCAAAGCTATTGTGACTGAAATTTTCAAAACCGAATATATCCAGTACACCTATAGCGCTTCTAGACGTGTTCTTGGGCCTGTAAATCGCTTCGTTTATTTTTTTCACGATGTGCACGAATAAACGCCCGTATATCCCCTTGACGAACGCGTCTCTAATATCCACCGATTGTTCTCTGGACAACGTGGACACCTACGGATACATTCTTAATTAGGAGAATACTTTTCTCTGATTATTGAATTAATAATGATATTTTGCATTTATCGTCCCCTGGATCGGAACGTAACGCGAATAATTCCTTACTTACAACAGTCTCACCGTGAGCGAATATTGTTTTACGAGTAAGTGCGTCTATCAAAGACTGAACAGGTACGCCCAATAAATGCGCTACTCTTTGCACATTTGTTTGTTCCGGAATTTCAGTAGCGTCCAAATTATCTGAAAAAGTTATTCAAAATAATTAAACCAGATACTTTTAATTATTAAATAATAATAATTTGTAAAGAGCTGCGTTTTTTATTTCACACT
>NW_006263790.1:26997-51400 GCF_000469605.1 Apis dorsata | reverse complement strand
ATTTTTTATATTTCATTTTTAAATAATAATAATTTATAAAGAGCTGCGTTTTTTATTTCACACTATAAAAGATTCTATTGCTATAATTTGTTTTGTTTTTTTCAAATTTAATATTATTTCAATACAATGAAATCGCATTTTTTATATTTTATTTCATATTTTTTCCAGATTGATGACCAAGTATTTCAAATGAAATAATCATCAGTATCAAAAATCACACGTCTTACCTACGACGATAGCTCTGTATTTGACATTTCCCATGTGCAACAAGGCAGCAAGAAGCTTGAGTATCTCCCATATTTCCATGTCAGAAAACAGTAAAACCTTCATTGCTGATCTAATGTCAGCAAATTCTGCAGCGTCATCTCGACCTTCGCACGTGATACTACCACCCTGAAAAGAAAGGAATGATTTTAAATAGGAATATTAAGCATCTTTTCTTCTACATTCAACGAAACATTACCCCTGTTAAATACTTGTACGAAGAAGCATCTTCCAATTCTAGCTTTTGCTTCTCTTCTTTCGAAAGACCAGCCAACATACAATAAAATACATGATAGTTTCTTTCGTCCAGACTTTGTGAAACTATTCGTGACTTCTCCAATAAATATTGCTCTATTTTTGCTCCTTCTATTACTCCTTGTTCGTTAAAGTGAATGTCAATATATTTTCCAAAGCGTGATGAATTATCGTTTCGTACAGTCTTAGCATTGCCGAATGCTGAACAGAATCGAAAATCGAGTTGAAAATTTTTTCATCTTCACATTATAATATGATCATATGTGTACGTATATAGAGATTTACCTTCTAAGATGGGATTCGCTTCCAAAATTTGTTGTTCAATCCAAGAATGCTTTCCGCTAATCGCTGCCAAATATTGCAAAATTAGTTTCGTACTTTCCGTTTTGCCGGCTCCGCTTTCGCCGCTAAGACACAAACATTCGTGGATTTGACAAACCATTTCTAAATAGAAAAATAGTATAGAGAAGAAGGAGGCAGCCGCTCGAAATCATTTAATCAAGTAGAAAAATAAAATAAAACAATGCCCGATACCTAATCACTATACATTGATCTTGACCATATCGATTCATATGTGCGTAACTATTATCTCCAATTGCGAATATATGAGGCGGTAGCTCTCCGATTTTACGATCCTTGTACAATTTGATTTGTTCCGCGGTATAAATAGGCAATATTTGATATGGATTCACAGCGACTAGAATCGAACCGGTGTACGTCTATATAAAAAATTTTATGTGTTACAATTTTATGTATTTTGTATAAATATATTAAGTAAAGTAAGAGATTCGAGATAATTGCTTACGTATATGAGATTCTCATTATAACGGATCAACAAATTCCTTAAAATGCCCGCTTCATGGAGGTCTCCTAAACTGATCATATCTTCTACACCTTGCACAGAAGTGGCATGCATCGCTTTTATTCGCCTCTCTGGAGTCAGCCATTGTTCCTGAAGATATCAATGTCATTTTATATCTTTTTACATCGATCCGTGTTTACATTGGTAATACACATTGATTATTATAGGAATCTCCAATAGACAAGATAAATCGAATAACAATTTTTCGAAACAAATCGAGAATTCTGATACCTTGTTATCGTCGTCTTTCACTTGAATGCGTCTGCCTTCCGCGGAAATAACTCGTGCTCCGATAGCAACGTCAAATTCTCTCCCTGAGATTGGTTCGATCCATATGTAATCTCCCTGCAACGTAATTTTTTCATCGGTAATTTCCCTTTTGTTTTTTTATATCTATTCTGGAAATAACGACGCTTACGCGTATATTATAGAATTGTTTAAATCTTAGCATTTGAATATTCGAAGAAAAGTCAGTTTTTATTTTATTTTTCTTTCCGTGCGATAAAATAGATAGTTAAAAAAATTATACATTATATAATTGAACAATAATAGCAGATAATTAATTTAAATTAATTTAAAATTGGATACAATAATTCTACGTTCGTATCGTGATTTATTTTCTAAAAATGAAGAGATTTGATCGGGTTCTGTCTAACTTCTCCCTTTGTTTTGAATCACCGTCGTTGCTGCCCTCACAAACAATAATGTAATTACCCAAAGAAACGAGTATTATTCTGGCTTCTATGACGGCACAGTCTTTATACGAACGATGCGATGCGATGCGATCGATCATCTTTCGACGAACGATAAGTTTTCAAGTGAATTAGAAACGACATTAATTTGTGGTAGGTAAATAATTTATCAACCGTGTCGACCGAAAAAGTTTTTTTTGGTTTACATTCGGTCGAGTGGAAATGACCGATCAAGTAGACATGCGCCAAATTTCTATGAGAAATTGTTTTCATCCATGGTCCGTTGTATCTTCCATCATACATCTATATATCTATGTATTCGTATCGTCACGCAGATTAAATTAATAATGAATATTACGTGACGGCGATTCATCGATCTTAGATATAGACGAGAAAATCGGATCAGTATTATCACTTGGAAACCGCATGCGTTCCAGTTGAAAGACTATTTGAGAACCTCTAAACTAGCCTACACTTTTTACGGATATGATACTTACGCTCTATACGAGCGCACAAACTGTACCTGATATTCGTATACGTTCCGATTGTTCACCTCACCGGAACAACATCGGAAGAGCTCGTCCGCTCGTTACCTCGAAACAAATCTCCGTTCAATTTGGCTCTTCTTTTGTCAGTCGGTTTTACTTTCGTCTCTCCGTGTCTATGAAAAATCATGATTCGTGCTCATGTATCTCTGATATCGCGAAATAGATTCTTTCCCTGTTTATTCCCCGATCTCGAAAGGCAAGTTGGAACTAACGCAAGGAAATAAGATAGACGAGTATGCATTATAGACGCGTGCGCACGCGCCACAAGGAAGGAATAGAATACGATATCGAGGATACAAACGCGTGTCCGGTAAAATGACTCGCGTCCCGTTATATGACGGCTGGTTCGTTCGCGCGAAATGCTAAAAGCCTGTGTTCAGGGCATATACGATGTGACCAAGGACCGTTAACTATGCCTAATTAACCGACCATTCGTCTCGTTCCATGTTGCATTAATATTTCGCGATATGATGTTTCAGGCCAACTAATCGATTGGCGTATTTATATTTTTGTTTCGATCGATCGTAGATCTAAAACATAGATCTTTTGTTTCAATTCTGATCAATATTCTTGAAAGAATTTTTTGTAATTATTTTTGTAAAATATCTATCGTATTTAATTAAAATTAATTATTCAAGAGAAGAATGGTCGATTTTCCAAGAGAATATTGAATATCGTTTTTATTTCAATTCCATCATCATTATTCACTAAACTATGGACAATGAAGATAAGTAAGATGAAGATATAATAAGAAAAAGATTTGAATATTAATTGAATGAAAAGAAATTCGACGCGTGTCCTCCGAGTATGACTTTTCATACGAGGAAAGAATCTGGAGATAGTTGATCTCCGTCATTTTCACTTGTCACAGATTCCTAGTGACCGTCTTTGAAGAATGCGACGAAGAAAGCGGTATACAATGTAAATGTGTGCGAACATGGATCATTTTTCTTATTCCTCGATCTTAATCGATATACATATATTTTACAATTTATCGACCAATTTATTAATCAGAGCAAAGAGTAACCAGCGCAATATGACAACCTGTTGCAATAATACTTACCCGCGTGACGATGACCATCTCTCAAGTCGTGGTTGTCGGCACTCCGCCTGAAAGAAAACAAAACTTTCTTTTTCTTCTTGTTCTCTCATTGCTTGTGCACTCGTATTTTTTTCTTATCTTTTTTCGTGCACTCATATAACAGAACAAAAAGGGAATTGTTTCGGAAGAATTGAACGTCATTCTATAAAATATTTTTGAACAATACTTTTGGTAACAAACGCATAAACGTTTTCACAGAAATTGAATGGGTGCTCTTTGATTTGCTCTATTGTTACATACATGTGTCTATGTCGAACATTCTTACGCGAATTTATTTGAAGAAAAATTGTTCTGCGTGCGATGATTATGTCCGGCTGATCACCGTTACAGTGGAAGCAGCACAAGCATAAACCTGTTTGCAAAAGTGGGTTAGGCAGTTTCTGTTGCTACCATTCAGCCGTATAACACCTTTCGAGAACATCCATCGAGGATGATTCTCACCATAAGATTGATCTCAATTACTATATCGATTCTGATCTCTTGTTTACAACGATACAATTTACGAAAGAAAATTGAATCGAGTCAATTTAATCAGGGATTAATCAGGGAAATATTTAATGAATTCATAAATCTATGAATTCATGAATTTGAGACAACGGAATTGCAATTTACGCGTCATTGCATTGATTTTGTTAATCAAGTTAAATATAGATAAGTTTCTTTCGATTGTATACTTGCATGAACAAGTATTTTGGATCGACGAACCGTTCGGAATTCGTTATTCTTATTCCGAATTTCTGATCCATCTTAGAAAATAGAAAGAATGAATTTCGAAAAAAAATTCTGTTGAATTCAAAGTCCAAATGTATTGTAATCTATTAAATAGAGAACGAGTTATAAAAAACCATTCCACAGCTTTCCCTTGAACTTGAAAGATGAACGCGCAAAAAAGCCGCAGTCGTTGACTTTGAAAATATGTACGTATCGAAAGAATGGAGAACGTAGCTATACACCGTTTATGGGAGACTTTAATGGACGATCGGACAACATGCGTTTGTGCATAGGATACTTCATATTGTTGCGATTTTATTAAAAATATATTTATTAAAAATTAATGGAAATTAAAATTTATTATAATTCCAATGAATCAACAATCCAATGGTCGATTCTACTCTTTAATTGCTTGTTCAATTTTGATTTGTACTTCCTAACAACAGCATTGAAATCACACCTCTCGTTTACTCACCACGCTTGCGCTTATTCGAGTCTATATCTTACGTCATGATCGCTTTCCACGTGTGCATCTTCGCTCTATTATAACTTTTTTCATATTCTGCTAAATTTTTATTCCTATATTTTTAAACTTTTACACGATATTGAAATAACATCTTTTTCACATTTTTTTTTTCGCGCGATCGAACTTGTGATTCCCGCAAAAAATACACTCAAAATTAAAAACTAACAATAATAGAGGAAACTTAATATATCGAAAGAATAAATTAAGTGAGCAAAGTATGAATTTTTTAAATAAATATTATTTAATTAAAGAATCAAAACGAAGAAAATATTATTATTTTTATCTGAATCTTAGTCTTATCTCGTCACTACTTATTATCTTATTTATTACATTTAAAACTCGCTATATTTACACGTACTAACTATAATTACGCGAAATATTGATATTGGATTTTTCTTTAAATTTTTCTAACACTATTTTTCATGTAAAAAATTCATTTACGAATATAAGACTTTTTGGTATTTACATGCAATTTAAGGAATAAATATAGAGACAAAAATTGAATAGAAATTTAAAAATTCAGATATTAATAATTTTTTTAACATTGCAGTAGCATAATAAGTAATAATACAATTATTTATAACATAATATAATTCGTTTAGTCTAAAAGGAAAAAGGGACGCGTTTCCGTAGCGGCGTAAAAATTTTGTTTTCAACCAAGCATCCGTTATGAACAATAAAAAATTTTATCATTCTAAATTAAATATTTTTTATTTACAATAAACGAACATTTCGTGTAAACGATTCTCCCGTGAGAATGAATAAATACAAACGTACCTTATGCGAGTAACGAAAAACACGACGAAAGTGGCTACACGATGTTGGCACACTCCATTAAGAGGCACTGCACTACACTTTGAACGTGATGTGAAGCGCGCTTTTCATGTCCGACGTGACTAGAGAAGCTCGTCGAAGCTTAGCGCTTAAAAGAAGCAACGAACATGAAAAAAGAAAAGATCACTGACTACACTGAAAAATAGGACACAAAAAGCAACAGTAGTTGTTTCAGAGAATGGGCCACGACCGTGACCGGCACGTTGACGCGTCCACTCGGGGAGTTTCGGTTCGAATCGGGTGTGCCAGGTGGAAGCAACTGAAAGAGGTGGAAAAACTATCTTTAACTAAACCATGATCAAGTTTGGCTTCAGCTATGCGATACCCCACCAATCATCATACATTTAATAAGTATTGATTCTATATTTTTTAACAGTTCTTTCATATCTGCTTCCCTGAATCTTTCTTGATTCTTTCTTTATCGATATCTCGATCATGACGTCATACACTTCAATACATATTCACTTGTGTATATTTACCTGCAACCTGTTGCGTACGATTCGATACCATCTATAGTTTTTTTCATTGTCCTTCAAACTGTTCGAACAATGATCTTCTTACCGATCGAGAAATTCTACTTTATACTCTTATTACTAATGAAAAAAAATTAAAAAATTACTATATATTACAGAAAAGCAAAATCGTTTACATTGAAAATATATTTTTCATTTCATACGAATTTTACATGAATGTTATACATACATACATACATAATAATTTTTATAATTTTTAACATATGCATTAATACATAAAGTACTGAAAACTTCGGCAACAATAACAACACTAGCGATGTTATGCACGTTGCAAATTAACAATTTCATAAAAACGTGCTATATATATGTATAAATAAAATATTTTTTATGCAACGAGAACAATACTTGTAATAATAATTCTAACGATTTATTTTTTACGAATATTTCAAACATTTTTGTATGGAAATTATAACAAATTACTGTACTGTCGTATTGTTATCGATGTTGTATATTTTTAACAGTAAAAATACGAATGAAAGTATATATTTTAAACAATTTTGATTTTGATCCCGCATAAATTACGCAGTTGATCGATGTCTTTTGATAATGAATAATTACAATGCACAACGAATATTATAAATTATTTCCTAAAATTAAGAAGTTACTATCATTCGATGTAACGAAGCAATGATAAATTCTATATCTAAATTTAGAGTATTGCTTCTTGGTAGATATATATTTTTAATAAATGATGAATACTTTTCGCTTATGTTCATCATAATAAAAGATTGATTGCATAGCAAAGTATTCACGCGTAGAATATAAACTAATTCCAAAATATATCATTTAATTTTGAATAAAATATTAATATCATTATAATTTTTTATATAACTTTGTTTTATAAATAATTATATTTAAAAAAAGCATAAGACGAATTTAACATTCATAATACGTTTTTTCAAATTGCACTCGTATATTAATTGATTTAACGTGCTCCAATAATAAATGTTGTTTTTTTTCTCTCAGTTGCTTTTATCATTAGTTATAGTATCGATGAGAAATCAATAATATTTGCTATGATAATTGAATAATAAAAATTGTAAATGCATCCAGGTACAAAATATGCATGTTATTATTAAATAGAATTATTAAATACACAAAAAAATTAAATAGAATATAAATAGCATATTTTTGTCAAAATCTGTTTTCAATTCTAATTCTTTATGTTCTGTATGTTTTTGTAAAAATTGTAACATAGTCATAATTTTAATCAAATTGTATTTAAAATTTTGAAAATGTTATTTATGTAATAATTTGTATAATTTAAATTATTATTGTTGTTGTTGTTATTATTACTATTATTATTTTTATTATTATTATTATTAACAGTAGTAGTAGTAGTAGTAATAGTAGTAATAATATCTAATTATTATTATTTTTGCATAACCTGTACCTCATTTTAAAATATGTTTGAAAAAATATTGCATTTTACAGATAAATCAACTCTTGGAGTTTTTAAAAAATTATAATATAAATAATTAGGAATGCAACAAAGAGAACGACTAGGAGCAACATTGACAAAACTAAAAGTTATTGACAATGTTTTGACAAATTATATTATTTTTTAAATTAATAGGCAGTTTAGAGCAATTCCTCAAAAATGTTGTATCTTTATATTAAATTATTTATAATAATAATTATATAATATAATAATAATAATATAATTTTATAATGCACATACTATTCTGAAGAAAAAGATAATTTTTGACTGTATATCAATCAGATAAATATAATTTAATTCAATTTTGTACTTTAAAATATAAAATTTCTCATAATGTCATATAAAGTAATATATTTCTTAATTTTGATATTTTTTATTCACTTAAAATCAAAATAATTTATTCATAATTATTATGTTAAACTTCTAATGAAAAAGTAAGATTATCATTTCATATTTACTCCGTTTATGTATTATGATTTATTAAAACATATTTATAACGAATTTAATTAAAAATTCAATCTATTGATCCATACTTTGGTCATTTATAAATGTTATTACAATAAATGAGAAAAAAAATATATATTATTTTCTAATATTTGCTGAATAAGTTATTGAGTTTTTTTTCCATTGGAAGAGTATTTGCAAATAGTATTTGATATATTTTTCTTTTCTTTTTTTCAATTTTTATATATTCTATTTTAATGCTGTAAAATATTTTAGAGATTCGGAATTTCTTTATGTAAGAAGCAAATTGTAACATAAAAATCTAGTAGTGCTTGCGATTAAATAAACGGATTTTAAAATGATTTCAATAACGATCGTAAAAATAGGCTCTGGATATTATACTTTTACATCGAAATATAACAATATTTTTCTCTTATACCTTATGATTTGATTAGTTTCGTTATTTATAAATAAACATATTTGGAAGTTCATTGAAGAAGTGCAGAAATATCCCAAATCTTAATAAGACGATCTTGTCCAATAGTTAGTAATCTTCGTCTAGAAGCATCGAGATCCATTCCAACAACATTATGCTTTGCATCATGGAATGATGCTAAAGATGTTTGGCTGCATAATAAATAAATACGTAATATGAATAAAATATAAATTGATCTTGTTTGTTCCATTTTCAGATATATTTAATCTTATTTTTTCTACTTACTTTGCAGCTTTAAGTTGGATATGACATTGATCACATACTCTAACTTCAAATTCAAAACCCATTGCAGGTATTGGTATTCGTTGAGATGTACATCGAGCGCATAATGCACGACCACAATGACGACAATGATGTTGTCTCAAACCTAATTGTCGTTGATCCATCATTGCTTTAATATTCCAAAAGAATGGTCTTCCACAAGCCTAAATTTGTTATAATATTTATCTACATATAATAAAAGATTGTATAGATTTATAATTTCTTATAATTGTAAAATTGTTTACTTGGCATGTATCAGATTCTACCCATGCTGCTGTCTCTTTTCTATTTGCAGCCATATCCCAACACACTATTACACCATCTTCTCCTCCAGATAATAACATACGTTCTGCACTTGCATAGCATAATGCTGTTACTTTATTGCTGTAAAATTATGGAATGCTATAGAATGAAAATTTATCTAGGAAGAAATTTATAGAAATCTGAACTTACTGATGTCCTTGTAATTCATATGCTGTACCCTGCCGACCACCGATATCCCATACAATAATACTTTGATCGAAACTTCCAGAAAATAAAAGTTGTTTTTCAGAATCCCATGCTAATGTATGAATGCTTCCTGTGTGTGTTTTTAATGTGGTAATTAGTGTGACACCATTAGTATCTAATTTCAACATAGCTATTTGTCCAGAATAATCGCCGACAAAAGCATGTTTCGATTGTGTGTCAAATCTATAGTAAGTATAGTTAATAATTATAAGTTAAGGAGATATTTTTAATTTAAAATAGAAATTTTTTAAATGAAATATAAATTTTAAACAAATAAGAAATTATTTTTTATTAAAAGGATACTGCAAAGCAGTGTACCATGCATCTGTCTGATATGATCCTAACTTTTGCCCTGTTTCTGAACAATGTAATTGAAACATTTTATCTCGACCTATGCTTAATACCCATTCATAATTTGATGCAAATATAACACCTGTAACTCTTGCTTGATGTGCAGCATATTCACGCATAGCAGTCATTTGATTATAATCTTGTTCCAATATGAATTCCTAAAAGTAATACCTAACATATTCATTCTAAAATATAGAAAATATTAATAATTCTCTGAAGAGAATGATTACAATACATACATTTATAGTTCCATTTTCTAAACCAACAAATAACTGTCTAGTTTGTATACAATAATGCATCGATGTTGCACCAGCAGCCATATATTGACAAACACTTGGCCAATAGTGGCCAGAATCTCTTTTCAACCAAACTCTAACAGTTCTGTAAAAAAAAAATGTTTTATTAAAAATATAATATAATGTAAACTGCCAAAAAGCAACCATTATTAAATAAATATTGCATGAATTTGTATCAAAATTCAATTTATTAAAACAAGAATAACATTCATTTACCTGTCATCGCAAACACTAATTACACCATCTTCCCGCGGTATAATGATAGCCGCATTGACATCATCATTGCATCCTTCTAATTTCGATAAAAGTATAGGTTTTCGACTTGTACTAAATTTATCATGATTAACCCCTGGTGCAGGTTTTATTTCTGCTGCCATTTCAATCTTTGAAACGTAATATTTGAAGCAGATTTGTCATTTGACAGTTGTCAGACTTCAATATTAATCAGAGTTTATATACGTTATGAAGACGGAAAGCCGGATTTTTTTAGAGATTGTGAAGAATCTATTGGCGCTATTCGTGATATTTGTTACGAATATTTTTTCTCCTTTTTTTTGAATTCCTTATTATCGACTGTTACGATCTTTATGAAAGATTTATTTGTGTGTGTCTGTGTATGCGTATGTGAATTAATAGAAATTTATCACAAATTGTGTTAACTAAACAAACAATAATGATTGATAGTTAATTTCATCAATCTTTAATTTAATTTTTCTCAAAAGATAAAACATTTAATTTTAAAATCAAGAAATTTAAAATTTACGATTTTGATTTGTAGATTCGTTAAGGTACATTTTGACGTTATAAAAGAAATTATATAGTATTATCACTGATATAATCGACAAATAGAACATATTATATAAGAAATATATTGAGCGGAAGATCTATATCATTTCTTCTCTATGTTTGTTCACATATAAAAGATGAAGTACTGTAGGAAAAATGGTAGATTGAAAGTATACAAAAAATAATAATAAATCAATTATTTGTTAAAATAATGAAACATATTTTCAGTATTTAATATTTTAAACGTTATCTATAGATTGTCTTTTCCCTAATAATATCAATATGTTGGGAACAAAGGTAAGAAACAAAAAGAAATTGATTAAATATTTTCCAAATATTTCTTCATATTCGAAAGTAGTTAAAAATAGATAAAAACATAAAAATAATAATTGATTTTCAATGATATTAGAACGATACTAGTAAAGACGATAATTTGAAAAGACAAGGTTCGTTCAGAAAGTTATTACCTGTAAACACAAACGGAGATTCTCAATTAAGTATGTCTGTGAAAATGATCGATAGACCGACTGTATCACAAACTAATAAAGAATATACGATTTATTTGCAAGAATATAATATTTTATCTGAATAGTAAGTAACTTTATAAGTACATCTAAAATTTTACAGAATCTATTTTATATATCTTTTATTGCTATATAAATATCTGAAATAAATAAAATTTCTTTTTTTTAAATAGTAACATGTTATGTTCACAAGATCTGAAAGGAATTTATGTTATACCATCTGCTCGAAATTCTTTGTGTAAGTAATATAAATAGACAAATAGGTTAATTAATTAATTCTTTTTTTTTTCAATGCATCTTATGTATGAGAAAGATTGCATTCAAATTATTTAAGTCAAATATGAATTGATTCTTAGGTCTTGCTTGTCCTGACTTGGTCTTGTATAATGGTTTACATGTAAATATGTGCATGATTTATTTTTTGCCACATTTTCTTGTATATGTGTTTGTAATATACATTTATTAAATTATAATGAATTTATTTTGTGTTAGTATGGTTTGGTGTACAATTTGTGCGGCAAGGAATATATCAAGGAGGAATTTTTAGATTTGATATAACACTACCACAAAATTTTCCAAATGGAGAATGTCCTGTAAGAATTTATTACCTATTATAATTTATACCTAAAATATATAGCATTTCAATTATAATATTGATTTAATTATATATTGAACAAATATTATAGAAAGTCACATTTCAAACTCCAATTTTTCATCCTTTAATCGATCCTGTGTCTGGAGAATTAAACACATTATGGGGATTTCCTGAATGGAGGAAAAGTAATAGAATTTGGCAATTGATACAATTTATAACAAAAATTCTGTCAAAAGTAGATCTTAAGATGAATCCTGTGAATCATGAAGCATATAATTTGTATGTATCTAAAAAAAAGTATTAATTATAAATAAAAAACATAACATTGAATTTGTGTTACAGATTAGAGAATAATTTCGAAGTATTTCGAGATCGTGTAAAAAAATGTGTAAGAGAAAGTTTAAATAAAGTTTACAATTCATCTACAGTGGATGATCCTCACTATATTATGTTTAGTCCATATGTTGATGAACTTTATAATTCTATTAAAAGAGAAATTTATGAACCTAAGGTATAAAAATATATATATCATTAAATTTTTAATCATTAAAAAAACATTTTCGTTTATACTTGTTATTGCTCAAGTTATATGTAAACTAAAAATCTTTTTACTAGGATATGATATACATATTGTCATCTTTGATAATGCTAAAGTTATAACATTAGTGAAATGTTAGGATTTCTATTAAATTTTTATTAAATTTATTTTTGAAAGCTTTAAGCAATGACAAGTATGTGATTTTAAATTATTGAAGCTTAATTTTTTTCATTTGTTTTTTTATTAATCGTGTTTTATTATGGGATATAGGAAGAAGAAGAAAACAAGGCACTTGGTTTATCTTGGGTGCAACCAGGATCATTGCAACCATTCTCTAAATCTGAAGCAAGATAATAAGTAGCATTATGTATATTTATTATTTATAGAAAATTTATAGAAAACATAATAACAAAACTATATACGTCCTTAGAAAATAAGAGGAACGTAAATTTAAATGCAGGGGATAAATTGTAATATATTTTTATAATTAAAATGATTATTTTTTATTTTAATTTTTAATATAATGAATATGAAACTGTTTTGTATATTAAGCATATATAATACTCTTACATTTAATTATAATAAATACAATTGTTGGCTTGTTATTAAATGTACTGCGAACATTTTTTTTTTTAAATAAACCATTATTAAATAAATAAATTGCAAATATCATATATTATTAGAAATCATTATTATAGAGATATATTATAAAATAAACACATATATTGATTATATATATTATATATAAAATAAACATATATATACATATAAACATATATACTGATTATAAATGCCATGTAAAAAATTTTGAGAATATTCTCGAGATATTGTAATATAAATTTTTAGAAGAAGAATTTTTTATTGAATTTGATGATTGGGAAAATATAATCTAATAATAGGAGAAAATAATAGACTTGCAAAAATTTTCTAGAATTTAATGAATTTATGTATTATATATATATCTTTATATAAAATAAAATATGCATAAAAATATATACTACTATTCAAAAGAATATATAAATATATATTCGATATATAAAGATTTAAAAATATATATAATACATATACATATAAAAAAATAGAAATATGTATAAAATATATACATATATATACATAGAATTTGGTACGACATGTAGAAACGTAAAATAAGTACATTTTGTTAAATAAAAGTTAAATAAAGAAAGAAAATAATAAATTTATGCACTTGTGACGCCATCTTGCGTTTTGATATCCTAAACTTAAACTTGTTACTAGCATAGCAGAATATATAAAGAGGTATTTGTATACAAAAGGAATAACAGTGTGCGAGAATAGAGAAGACGTATCATTAAGTTTTATGCGATTCTTGATATTTTCCGAAAACATAATTTTCTGAAAATTAATAATTAACTAATTTTTTATTATTCATTTTTGTATTCTTAAATTTATATGAGATGAGATTTTAAAAAAGTTTCTTCTATTAATTGTAGTATAATATTCTTTTTAATTAATTATTTATTAATGATTAATATCACATTAGATGGACGCCATTAATATGCAATTTTTTTTATTATTCTCATTTTAAATTTAAAATTTCATTTAGAATTTATTTTTAAATATAAATATATATTTATATATATTTATATACATTAATTCCATTACTTTCACGTATTAATTTTATACATATATAAGTTTGCTATCGTTTAAATAAATAATTTGATTAATATTTTTGCATAATAATTGTTAATAAACAATTAATTAGGAAGAATTTCTGAATTTTCAAAAATATGTATCTCAAAAATAGAACTTCAAATAATTTTCTCGTATAAATTTTAACTGGAAATTTTTTTCAATTATTTATTAATGATCATCATAGAGAAAGCATCTTGGTCGCATATTCTCAATCTATAATCGAGTAATAAATGTTCAACATTGTTATTATTTAAAAGACAATAAAATTATGAACGAAAATAATACACGAATATAAGAGGAGTTATTAATTTAAAGTTTGAGCTGCACACAATTATATAGAAATAAATCTTATAATAACATTAATATATATAATAAATATGATATTAATACATAATATTGATTATATCAGCCTGCACCTAGCACATATTTATGATTTTAATAACTAGAAATTAATAATTAGAAATTAAGAATGAATTTTAATTTTCTATTAAAATTTATACCAGAAACTTGTTTGAGATTTTAGCTTTGAATTATGCAAAAAAATGCTTAAAGTGCAAAAATTTTTAATAAAAAATTATTAAAGTTATTAATTAATTTTTAATGATATCTTTTAATATTATTCTTCTTATGACATCACGAAATGACCTCCTTACATATTCTGCTATGCCAATAACAATTTGGAGCTTCGAATATCAAAACGCAAGATGGCGTTGATCAAAATTTTTCAATCGTTGTTTATCGGCAAAATAGATTACAAAATTTACAGGATCGGAGAAAGAATAAAAGTATATTTCATATATATGTATAAAATAATAAAAATACAAAATAACACATAAAAATACAAAAATATATATATTTAAAATATATTACAATATAAAAATGAAAAAAATATATATACGTATAATATATTTGTAATAAAAATAAATTAGGATTATACTAAAAATTCCATGAATTGGAATTTGATTTCATTTATTACATGTATATACGTGTATAATTAAATACATATGAAGTAAATTTCAAAATAAATCTTTAAATTAAATATTTATTGAATGGAATATTACGATTTTTTTTTTTTTTATTATTCTTTTTAAATATAAGAAATCATATTAATTTAATTCTTATTATTGTTATCTTTTTTTTCATTGTCTTGATCTTAATTAGACTTATATTAGATATATTCTTTTAAAAAATCGTTATCATGCGTATTGGGTTTTAAACATGTGTGACAAGTATTCGTAAATGAAAGTTCGTCAAAAGAAATATATATTTCGTGATAAATATAAAATGCAATGAAATATATTACGATTGATAGTATCGGAATATTAAATGTCGCTTTTGTATTTTATCTTATTTCAATATATTCCTAATATAAGCGTTCATTGCATTTTAAGATTATGAATTACGATTTTAACCTTTAACGACGGACATACAACTATAGGTAATCGTTTTATACCCATATCGTTTGTTTAATATAATTTTATTTTATAAAATAATAGTATTTTCGAGAATTTTAAATTAACATGATTAACATTATAATCGTTATCGTAAAGAATTATAGATTAATTCTTTATACTTTGATTTTTACATTCGAAAAATTCGATGATGTATTTAGAGGTTAATTAAAGTCTGATTTTTTTATAAATGTATATAATTTACGAGAAAGATTTTTTATTAAATTCATATCTCGTGTAAAACGTAAAATATAAAAATATTTAAAATAATGAGTTAATTATTTATAAAATATCAAAGAATTTTTAGTGATATCTATTTTCTTGCCGTTATGAAAATCACATTGGCATATCATTACTAGATATTATAAGATGCCTTTAAATTCTTATTTTTTTTTCTTAATTCTAAACATATGTGTCATATAGTTGTAGGTAATACAAGAAATATCAAAATGCAGACGATAAAATGCGTTGTGGTTGGAGATGGAGCTGTGGGTAAAACTTGTCTTTTGATTTCATATACAACCAATAAGTTTCCATCCGAATATGTACCTACAGTTTTTGACAATTATGCAGTAACAGTAATGATCGGTGGAGATCCATACACATTGGGATTATTCGATACTGCTGGTAAATTTGTAACAATATATGTATGATATAATTTATATTTTATGATATATTTTATTATATATTACGTTGTGTTATAGGTCAGGAAGATTACGACAGACTTAGACCGTTAAGTTATCCCCAAACAGATGTATTTCTTGTTTGTTTTTCAGTTGTCTCACCATCATCTTTTGAAAATGTTAAAGAAAAGGTTACATTTTATTCAAATTTTTTAACGTTTGTTATTTCGTTAAATTCAATTTACATGCACAATGAAGGAGAAAATTATCAATCGTACGTGTATGCTTCATTTTAGTGGGTACCCGAAATAACACATCATTGTCCAAGGACGCCGTTTTTGTTGGTTGGTACTCAAATCGATTTGAGAGATGATGTTGCTACTATCGAAAAATTGGCAAAGAATAAGCAAAAGCCAATATCCGCGGAGCAAGGGGAAAAGCTTGCCAAAGAATTAAAAGCAGTGAAATACGTAGAATGTAGTGCTCTTACGCAGGTAAGTACTTACATTCGTTAAAGAAGAAGAACATGCTCGATTTTGTTATAATTTTTTTTGAATAATAACGTATTCAATAATAATACAGTTTTAAAAATTTCAGAAAGGTTTGAAAAATGTGTTTGATGAAGCTATTTTAGCCGCTTTAGAACCTCCAGAACCAGTAAAGAAGAGAAAATGTACGCTCTTGTAAGAGAGAAACATCAATAGAAATGGATTGGTAATCAAAAAGAAAACGAAGTTACATGTAATAACGAGGAGCGGCAAATTTCATGCATAGTATAAAGCAATTTGTTAGAAATTCGGAAACTGTGCGTAATACCGTTCCTTTCCGAAAAAGATATTAAAATATCGATTAATAGCCGCTAATATAATGTAACGCGACAATTTGAAACGAACTTTTAATTATCGTATTATAATCGTATCTATCACATTCCATACAACGTGAAATTTCGATTAAAAGTTTTTTCTGACTCGATGAAATTTTTTAATTTTATAATATCAAGTATACTTGGTAATAAATATTTTCCAATTAGCTTTGAGAAAGATATTAAGATATTAATTTTACCAAAAAGAATAATATTTTAAAATCTATTAAAACAATTGGTGCTATCGATTAATATAGTATTTTTGGGTTGCATTTAAACATTTAATAGTAAAATGAATATACAAATATACTTCGAAATTTTTTTTGAATATATATAAAAAATTTGAAAGAGAAAAGAAATCAAAAAATATTAATTTTTAATGTATCGAATTAAACAACACGTTCATGTACCGGAATCAACGAAATCAAATACGAGATATAAACGTAAAATGAGCGACAATGTTATTTTTTTTTTTTTTTTTGAACAATATTACGAATATTTCGAGGCATGAATTGTTGATAGATTTTCCGCGATTTTAAATGGCAGCTATGATAAATGGTTTTTATAAGAACGTATTTTTTTTTGTGGCAAATACTGATACTATTCGTGTCTAATTTTGTACATATCAGCATTTGTTACAAATGCACACTGATATGACGTAATAAATATCGGTAGATAATAAGAAGAAGGGAAGAGAGACGATAATAACAAGACATTTATATTTTATAAGATTTCAATTAACGAATTTGCTAGTAATGTCGTATTATATATAAGCCGAAAATTAAATTTTCGACGAAAATACACACGATTAAATAGACGATAGTTGGTCGAAACGAGCGTCGAGCTCGTTTTCCAGCAATTACATGTTTACGTATTATTTATTTCAACAAATATTGTATTATTTGATAAGAAAAATATCAATACTTAGTGTTTTTCTATTAACTTTTTACGATATGCGAACTGGATACATGTAGCGAGAATTCGAAAAATACAAGTGAATTTTGCGCGAGCGCAAAATAAACTCGAAGCTTGTATACGAAATATATGAAACAACGAACGTGCGAGCATTATTAAAAACATCATCGATCGATTTTTATATTCCGTATCCAGTGAAAAAGTGGCATTTATTAGCATTATACGTGTCACGATATGTAGACACAATCGCATTATAAAATATTCATCTAAATATATTTATACTATGCATAAGAAATTGTTTTTCTTTAATCCTAAACTTTTATTATTAAGATTCAAATTTATTTTTTCTATTTATCTATTCTATTTATCTATATAGTTTAATTTCGTTTTGAAAAATCATTCGATGCATATTTCCTCGTACATTTGAAAACGTATGTGAAAACGAAAATAATATAGATACCGAGAGACAGAAACGGTAAAATAAGTTATTCATCGATCGAACGGAGAGAACATCAAATCACAGATACGTAATAGACCAACGTTGTTCATCCATCATGGATCGCACAGATTTTCCTCTCTTCGTCCTTTATTTTTCTCCTTCGTTTCCTTTCTCTCCTATTAACTCCTCCCATTCTCTCTCTCTCTCTCTTTCTCTCTCTTTCTCTGTTTCAACCGTGGCATTTCTCTCTATCTCTGTGTGTCGATTGCATTGCCGTACAACAGCGCGTTGCGCCTTGTAGTTACTTCAATTATGTGAATTCGTGGTTACGTATCGTCGTATTGGAGCAACTTTGCCGAGTCGATGTAGAAAGCATACCCCAGTCACGGACTCATCACGGACGTGCCTTTGGTCTCTTTTGACATTATCGCTAATCATTTCGGATCGATTCTTGCATCTATGAGAAAGCGATCCCTTTGTACGCGGCATGCGCGCGTTTTCCCTCGGAATTTCGTTCATCGATTAATTGCAAACGTACGAATAAGATCGAACGATATGAAATTTTTACGTACGAAGTTGTCAGCAAATTGATCGCGATTCAATTCTTCTTCACGATTTTTTCTTTTCATGTGTCGACAATACAAGTAATATTCTTTTCTCCAATTTTTTCTTCTTCTCATTAAGACAATATCGATTTTTTAAGGTTAGTTCGCGACAACTAGTTAGTTTCCTTCGATAATAGCGCGTGTTAATTTTACAGGTTAAAGAGAAGATTCTTTTCATTTCGGTTCATATACGAAGGATAGTAACGTAACGATGAAACGCATTTACGTTTTTTCATATCGCGTTTATCGTCGTACGAAGATTTTAAGGTGCTTCCGCGGGTGCTTCGTTTAAAAATGAATACGCAGCCGACCGAAAGAAGAAGAGATACGAAACGATCGCGATACACATGCGTGCATCATACCGTGCAGCCAAAAATCAACCGTAATACGGCTGAGTGTTCTGGTTCTCTGTAGCCAGGCGTATAAGTTGCGCGATAACGCGATGGATATAAGTGGCACGTGTCTCGTGTTCTTCTTCCTTTAACCGACGGACAATGTTGCTCTTAAAAGAGTCAACGTTTAAGATGGTTGCCTGGAACGAAACCAGACATACGACTCTGTTGATAGGGAGGCTACTTTTAGAGATATCGAGAGAAACGATAACGTACAGAACACGAAAAATTTCGATAAGATCCGCAACGTGTGTTTCTAGATGCGGGGTCTCATCGCGTAATGATGAAATCAAACGGGGAGTGGAGGGGAAGAGGGGAAGTTTTTTTCGCGAATATCGAACATAACCTTTTTTCTTCTTCTTCTTCTCGTTAAGATTCTACGCGATAAGCATATTCCTTTTTTCGCTTTTGACGACGATCGTTCCTTTAAAGGAAATTTCGAGTGACGATAAACGGGATCAGGAAAGGCAGAAGTAAGAAGTAAGAAGTAAGTGTTGGTTAGAAATTAGTTTCGGGATTCGGCCAATCGAGAAACAAGAAAGAGCATCATGTAAATACAACATGTACACGAGGATGATCGCAACGAAACGAAGGGGATAATCGAGGCGTATTCGATGCGTTTGAAGGAGGGTTTTGGCAAACGAAAGCAGAAGCGAGGAGACAACGTGGGTGGCAACAATAGGTCTCCGGAGCGGGCAGATTCTGGTGGCACGACACGCATTGTACGAGCACGAGTTTGAAAGTGATTGATCACCGTCGGTGATCGCGCGTATATACGCGCGTATCGCGTTTCGACTCTTTCCTTTCTATCTTTAACAAGGGACCCGTACTCGTTTAACATGTCCGGTTGACAACCGACCAACCAACTGGTCGTCATCGTCGTGGTTCGTGGTCGTGGTCGTGGTCGTCGTCACCAACCAGATCTGGATTTTCGATGGAAGCGAACCACGGGGGGTAAGCATACCTCCGTCGAGCCCGATCTCGATGGATCGAGAAGCAAGAAGACGAACTCTAACGAGCGTCTCGTTTCCTTTCGTTTCGTTTCGTTCTACGCGTAATTATTCACATTTCGCGTCTTGGGGGGATAAAGGGAGGATAAAGGGAATTTTTTTCTTTTCTTTTTTTTTTTCTCTTTCGCGAGAAAAGAAAATATAGTCCGAGGCGTTCCTCGTTCGGCTCATTTTAATACAAATCGTTCGATGTTCGCGTACCGCGTGTCGCAAAGGGCAAAACCTTCGTTCCCCCTGCACCATCGTTACCAGCCCCTCCGTGACCAGATCGGTAGCGTCATATGGCGAAACTCGGAGCATACGTTTAACATGAAACGTATAAGTAAGTTAAATAGCCCATGCTGGTGGAAATGCCCGGTCCACGCGTAACCACTTTTTCCTCCGAGAACAAAACGAAAGAACAGCTTGGTTACGAGTGGAGTGGTACGAGTGGCGTGCATAGACCATAGATGGTAATGATAAAAGTCTCTCCCTCGGTGGCGAGACACGGGCACGGAGATTCGAAAAGAAGTGGAAAAGCACGAGAGAGAAACGGGGCAGAAGAAGAAGGAGAAGGAGAAGGAGGAGGAGGAGGAGGAGGAGGAGGAGGAGGGGTCGAAGGGAAAAGGTTGGCGAGTGGCTCATCAGGCTGATAACCCAGCCAAGGGGAGAGGAGGGGAGAGGAGAGGAAAGGAGAGAAGCGCGCGTCGTCTACTCACGTTGATCGCTGCCACCAGGTTTGTTCCTCGACTCCTTTGCCAACCCCTCTCGCGTCACTCACCGCGGTGTTCATCGGCATCCCCACCGCGCCAAGGAGAAAACTCGGCTCCCACCATCCAGGATCCGATCCATCCCTACCACTCTCCGTGCCTCCGTATCACCTTCTGCTTCTCCACGGAGACCAGACCCGGATCGTCCACCCACACGCTCACCTTCCTCTCTCTCTCTCTCTTTCTCTCTCTCGCTCGCTCGCTCGCTCGCCTCTTCTCCCCCTCCCCTTTTCACCCTTCGTTTCACCCTTCTGCTCGCCTTCACGCCCATACCTCTCTCCCGTCTTTGCCCCATTTCCCCAGTGTGGAGGAGGGCCGAGTGGAGGAGAAGTTAATATATCTCGACCAACAACGATCCGACTCGACCGCGTCAACCGTCGCGAACGCCGCGATCTCCGATTTCGATTCATCTCGCCGATTTTCTTCTCGCCAAAACAAAAAAGAAAAAAAAAAAAAAAATGAAAAAAAACAAAGAATACTCGCGATCGCTATCACACCGACCACCGCTCGATTCGCGAGATTCGATAAATCGATCTGGTTAAAGAGAGGAGAGCGGAGAGGAGAGAGGAGGACGAGAATCGAGAACGAGTAGGGAGTCGAAACGCGATCCAATTTCTCACGCCATTGAGTGCAGCGAGCGGCATCTGTCTAACGACCGGCCACCGCCGCTTTTTACAAGCGAACCATGAAATGCGCGAACAGAAGGTCCGGGGAAAGAGAGCTCCTTTACATTTTAATCAAATCATTTCTCCGTTACCACGAGGATCGGTCTGCTACCACCCACTACGTGGTGGTGCAGAGTGGGTAGAGCGAAGTAGGAAACTAGCGTTCGGTTAATCGACAAAGGTCGGAGGGGGAAGGAGGGAGAGGAGGAGAAGGAGGAGGAGGAGGAGGAGAGGTTTCCACGCTCGCGGATCGCGAGTATTCGAAGCGGAACGAGGAGGGGAGGGGGGAAGGGGAAGAGTCGACGAGAGGCGATCCGTAACGCGTCCATCTCCTCCAACCTCGGCGGGATTGATCAATTTAATTTTGTTACGAATAGCTGCTACAACCCTTTGCTTGCTCGACCCGACTCCCGTAGCGGGGCACGTACGCCTCCAATCGGTTAATGACCGTTTCGAGGATCGATCGTTCGCCGAGCGAAAGCCTCGAAATAATCATCGTGGTTTCACCGTAATTGCTCCGCGGGAAATGAGAAATAGCTTCGTGCGTGGCGGCAACGTGCAATTACGCAAAAATTGGTTAATTGTCGTGGCGAGGGACGGCGCTCCTCTCTACTCGAGAGTCGAAAGTAGCACCGGCCTCGCGGTGTGCCACGGGTAATCGAGCAACGCCGCGAGTAACGCCGATCCGATAACGATAACTATAAATTTCTACCCACGACGAATCGTTGGTTCCGCTAATTGCGGCCAACTCGTAAAAACTCGAACTTTCTTCTCGAGAGAGAGAGAGAGAGAGAGACGAGAGAAAGAGCGCACCGTTTCCAACTGCGAAACCGCGAACAACCAATCCTACGAAACGACAACAGGGGGAGGGGAAGAGAAAATAGGAGAAAGAGTCGTAAAAACGCGGCTAGTATATACATATAGTATATACATATACATACATATATATATATATATTTGCAAGTAAATTCCTTCCCCTTTTCTTCTACGATCATAACTTCTAACCGAATTCGGATTACTTTACCGTTTGTGCTGCCATCTGAAAGAGCGTTCTTTTGTTTTTAAGAAAAGCCGTGATGAGCGCTCTAAGAGTTTCCAGTTTTATGCGATAATTTCAAGCGATATGGCGTGCGAGAAGCGTTATTTAAGCGTCACTTTTTGCAGATTTGGAAATCAATTGTTGAAGCTGTTGAAATGGTTTGTGCGCGATACTGAGGGAGAACTCTATATCTTACGAAACATGCAGAAAGTATCAAAAATTTGAAGTCGGAAATTTTAATTTGGAAAACGATGATTATTCAAGTGCATCGAGAAAGTTTGATGAGATGAGTTAGAAGAATCGCTCAACGAAAATTCGACTCAGACGCGAGAAGAATTGGCGGAAAGATTGGGAGTCACCGGACAAGCGGTATCTATCCGACTGAAACAATTGGGTAATCTTGTACTTAATTTACGTAATAAAATCTTGAATTTGGAAAAAAAGGGAAAAGAACTTATTTGCACACCTAATATATATAAATATATATATACTCTCTCTTCTCTTTTTCTCTTTTTCTTTCCCGAACATTTTTTTTCGATCTATCCATATTCGCGAATGTTCGTTTTCGTCTTTCGCCGCGAATCGGCCAGGGCTAAATAAAGCCTCTCCGATCTTCCTTCGGTGGAACACCGTGTTTTAATAATTTACCCAAGATATAGACGCTTATTTTAGCATTTTACTCGTTGACGCGTACGTGGATGATCCACGATTGTTAAAACATAATTTCAATAATTTCCTGCGGGCTGATAGAATGGAACGTTCTTATCCACCTCCGATAATATTAATCAACCCTCCCCTTCCCCTGAAAAAAGGAAAATTTTCTTTTCGCGCACGGACAATAAACGGATACCGATTTCTTCCCATCCTTTTTCTCTCTTTCTCGATGATCGACGTGGTGACGGTGATCGGTGTCGGCCGATGCCGGAAAATGAAGACGGATGAAGAAAAATCGGAAGCGGATAGGAAAAAGTAACGTGAGCAGCGGTGTCTGATGGTTTAGGAGCGAGAGGTGGAGACGGACGACGATGGGGAGAGGAACAGAGAGAGAGAGAGAAAGGGAGAATAAGGGGTTGGATGTTGAGGGAAGGGAACGGGGTAGGCATAAGGGGGTCGATAAAGTAGCGATCGCGCACGGGACTCAATTACACGCTTCGCCGCGTGCTCTCCGCTCTCTCTCTCTCTCTCCCTCTCCCTCCCTCTCCCTCCTTCCTCCCGCTTTTTCTCTCTCCACCCACACGCACACGCGCACCCTTCTCTTCCATTCTCTTCTCGCTCGACCGCCATCAGCGGCACACCCCTTCCACCGTTCGGTTCGGTTTTCCAGCCACCGTTCACAACCGGTTCGCAACCCCTAACCTCCCACTATCCCTTGGGAATCTCCGAAGGGACGATTCGAAGCAGGAAATCAGCCAG
>NW_006263790.1:25280-25891 GCF_000469605.1 Apis dorsata | reverse complement strand
CCTTTTTTTTTCTCCATCCAACCTCTATTTCGATATATAGGAGGAGGGGGAGGAGGGGGAGAGGGGGATTATCGAGGAGAAATAGCGAGATCGGTTGTTGGACGACGAGTGGAAGAGATCGTTGGTGAGAGATTCGTGAGTATATATATATATGTATATGTATATGTATATGTATATGTATATATATGTACGTATGTATGCGTGGTTGGCGCGTTTCTCCGCAGGGGGTACGCGAGTGTCTCTCCCTCCCTCCCTCGCCTCCGAATAACGCAAGGTTAGGCCATTCGTTCCGATCATCCTCTCTCCCTCTCTCTCTCGAATCGAGCGTGGAAAAGGTTCTCTCCTCGCAGCCTGCCGGTCACCGCATTCCGATCTCTCTCTACCCATCAACCTCCCCCTTGTCCGAGTCACACACCACCACCCTTTCTCCTCTTCTTCTTCTTCTTCTTCTTCTTCTGTTCGCGTCCATTCGAGCATCGCGTTCCAGGCTTCAACCGTTCTGACACTCTCTCCATCGGTGGTGGTGATGGTGGTGGTGGTATCATCGTAGCGCTTGGCCGCTGCAGCCTTTAAGCTTTTATCCCTCTCCAGCGGCGAAGATAACATCGACT
>NW_006263790.1:22850-24731 GCF_000469605.1 Apis dorsata | reverse complement strand
ATATATATATATATATATATATATATATATATATATCTTTCTCTTTTTCTTTTATACGGAAGGAATCGTTTATCCCTTTAAACGGTTATCCTTTGTCCGTTCTTGGAACGAAACGTCGAGATACGAAGGAAGGAATGACGAAACTTTAGCCAAGTAGAATTCTTTCTCGGACGAGAAGAAATCGTCGCGTCATCGTTCGTTGTCGGCTCGTTCGTTCGAAAGACGAGCGATCTTCTCGAGTAACGTTAACGTTGTTTTCGATGCTACCGCGTACAGCATCTTTTCTATATCGCTCTCATCGTCGCCGTCGTCGTCGTGATATTTCCAAGAGGCCTCGAACGCGTCGAGTGGATACGCGAAGAAACACTTGCCGGGTGGCCGAGGAAAACACTCGACCACCTCGCGGCGAGCAACGAAAACACTAATTTCCCTCTCTCCGCATCGTCTCGCGATTGGATATTAGATTCTGCCTGCCTACTTCCACTCGCGTTACTCCTTTTGTCCTACCCATCGGTCGTGAGCAATCTTCGAAACAAAAGTTACGCGGCATCGTATCGAAAGCGGCCAATAATTCCGATCTTATATCACTCATCGACCTAAGTATTAGGCGGCGACCGATGTAATCGCGTGTCTAACGGCGAAATGGAAGAGAGGTAACCCGCGTTATTACACGTTATCGAAAACTAATTTGAATCAATTTACTTTACCTAACCTCTCTTTTTTCGAGTCGCGTGGACGTGACGATGTTGCCGCCGCAATCGGTAATACAGATATTGAGAAGCTCGCAAGCGCGCGTCTACGATCGATTTAAGAAAGAGAAAGAAGGGGGAAAAAAGGCGAAATAAAGGGAATTTTTCAACGCGATATTATCGCGTGATACGCGATAAAAGTGGAAAAGTTGGAAGGGAGCTCGATTTCGCACGGACGTCGGTCTCCACCGATCTCCGCGGTCCGTTAACTTCTGTACCGCGCTAATAGAGAAAGAGAAAAAGAGAGAGAGAGAGAGAGAAATCGCGAGAGCGATTTCGTTAAATCTTTCTCGCCTCCCTTCTCCCCGCCACCAATCGTAAATCGTAAATCTGTCTAATCGAACGATTTATCGGCATTATCGAATCGGCCTCTCTCGATTCGTCCACTTATCGGTATCGCTCGCTCCCCCTCCTCTCTCCCTACCTCCCCCGCTATTGTACGTACGTACGAGCGTAAAAATCGTACGAGTCGAGCGCGAGCTATTATATACGCATCGATGCCATCCCTCCGCCGTACCCCCTCCCCCTTCTTTCTTTCTCGGGCGAGAAATTTCGAAAAAGGCGACGAGGAGGAGAAGGAAGGAACGCCAGGCTCCACGAAATGAATCGAGGAGAGAGAAAGAGAGAGATAAGAAGCGGGGGGGTGGCGTTCGATTCCGCGATTCTCCACGGGGATCGGGGGGGGGGGGGACCAACTTCTCTCCCCCTCTCCCTGCGTTGCTCGGTCCCTCGTAAATCAAGGATTAAATCGGATGCGTGTAATTCGCAGCAGTTTTAACCGTAAACAGTTTAATCTCGGTCTCGAATCGAAATCGGTCACGTCAAAACAATGGATTCTTTACGGCGCGGCCCGGCGCACCGTACGCGCGTGGACCCTCCCTTCCCCCTTCCTCGGCCAGAAAGAGAGAGAGTGAGAAAGAGCGAGAGCGAGAAACGTAACGAGCGGAACCGTTTAACGCGCTCCCTCCCCGTATACACACACCTCGGAACGAACCGATTCTCTTCTTTTCGTCGAAAACTTTCTCGTCCATTTCTTCTCGTTCGTTTCGACGCCAGGATAGATAGATAGATACAAGTACACATATTTATATATATATATATATTATATAGCGGGCGATATCGATTCACCTTG
>NW_006263790.1:21509-22268 GCF_000469605.1 Apis dorsata | reverse complement strand
GTTAACGCGCCGCATTAACTCGGGGGTATCGGTGGTTAGAAACGCGAGCCCCGGCAATAATTCCGATAACACAGCATGTTGTCGCGTTTACCCGGCATACCAAAACCTGGCTAGTACTTTCTTTCCTTCCCTCCTTCTTTCTACGCTCTCGCAATCGGAACGAAAAATTAGAAAATTTTTGCGCTTCCACGCGTCCGAGGAATAGCGAAAAATCGCAACGGACGGATGGATGGGCGCGTAGGTTGGCCGAGGAGCGCGTAGGAGGCGCGAAAATCCCGAGCGCGGGCGAGCCGTGCGGTGACCACGCATGGACGGTTTTGGGAGGAAGGGGGAAGGGAGGGGGGGGAGTAGGTAGCCGCTCGTACGGAAATCTATCCCCGCGTCGGCTCCCTTCTTCCATACCCGGGACCTTTGCTCCCCGCCCTGTAATCATCGCGAGCGTCAGTGGCGGCGGCCGCTAATTATGTTTCATAGCGCTTCTTACCGCCCCCCTCCCATGCCCGCTCCCTCAGGGGCGGTCGCTCGTCATTTATTATTTACATCGTGTTCGTCCCGAGGGTATCTCTCTCGCTTCGTCTCGTTCGCCGACTCTTCCTTATCGGCCCCGATATTTCCGAATCGACTTTTCGGGGGACAAAGATGACGAGAGAGGATTGTCGGATTTTTCTTCCGAGAGTGAGATCGGCATCGTCATCGACTTCATCTTCTTCATCATCTTCTTCTTCTCGAGGGAGGAAGAGTTGGCGCGTCGCGGAAAGA
>NW_006263790.1:20795-21491 GCF_000469605.1 Apis dorsata | reverse complement strand
ATGCCGCGTAACCGCGCGGCGATTCGTCAACGGATCAACGTCACGAGGCGGTAAGCAGATTACGAGGACGAGCCGCTCGAAGGAAAAAAGAAACGACCGATCCGTCCGTCGAAAACAAATTCGAAACGGTTCTCCTATCTTCCAGACTGCGCTGCTGTTATTAGACCAGACGTTACTACTACTAAATGTATATGTATATATATATATCTGACTTCGAGAATAAAACGGTCTTCTTCCGCGCTTTGACGCGGTTTCGAAATCCTTTGAAGCGGTTTCCCCTTCCGGATCGTGAACGCGTGAAAAAATTTGATCGCGAGAATTAAAGTTTGGATACGAGCGGAAGCCGTAACCACCGATCATCCGGCTTCTTCCATTCCTTTGATGCGGCGAAACGATCTCTCGAAACGGCGCGGAAAAGATAAGACGCGAGGATCGGAGAAAGAGAGAAAGAGAGAGAGAGAACGATTATATTTATCTTTCGCGGGATATAATAAAACGCGGGGGATATTGAATCGCGTGAAATTTCTAACTCGCGTAATCGGTATCGCGGCCCGTTTTTTCTACGCGTTAAACCGTGTAATTACAATAATCCGGCGATGAATATCGCGCGCGATACACGTATCGCTACCTACGTATTTAGCGAGCCGGCCAATTTCCTCCTTTATTATAATAATATCCGGACCGATCCTTCTCTCC
>NW_006263790.1:17494-17884 GCF_000469605.1 Apis dorsata | reverse complement strand
TCTCGACATCTGTTTCTTGGAAGAAAAATGCAGACCGAGGGATCCGCCGCCTCCACCGCGGTCTCCACCGGTTTGTCACCGGGGTGTACGCGCGACGACGGCGACGATAGTTCCACCCCTTCGCCCAACGCCAGCCTTCTCAACAATCTGAACAACAATTGCAACTCGAATCGACAATGCGCCACCGACTTTAGCATCGCGGCCATCATGGCGCGCGACTCGAGGCAACAGCAACACCAACAACAACCCCAACAACTCTCGCCCCATCACTCACAAACCTCGCCGTCTCAGCAGCAGCAGCAGCAGCAGCAACAACAGCAGCAACAACAGCAACAACAATCCCATCATCATCGTCAGTTACAGCAACAGGCCGTCGGCGGTGGAAAATTG
>NW_006263790.1:12830-17319 GCF_000469605.1 Apis dorsata | reverse complement strand
GGATGGCGCGGTTAATGAATTATTTAGCGGCGAACGAATGGGCGCGTAGGGGCGCGAGAAAAGATTGGCGACCAGGTGAGGTGTCTGATCGGAATTCTGGAAACGAGCGTGGCTGCTTTCCGAGCTCAGCCAGACGTCCGAACCGTACGCTGGACGGTGTTTGGTTTCATCATCGCGTATCTTGGACGCCCGCGGCGAATAATCGCCCACGAAGATTCTACACGGGCGAAATTTACGATTGGCCACGGTGCAATTCACCCACGGAAACGGACCATCGTTCCCAAATAAACTCGGGTAAACGGCTGCCGATGAATCGGCCAATCTCTCGTCTCTACGTGTGTACACGTGTGTTGGACACGCGCGACTTGCTCTCCTTCCACCTCCTCGTCCTCTTTCTCCAGCCACCTAGTTTACCGCTTTGCCAGTAAACAAATCGTTCGATATAAATCCCGATCTCGTTAATCTCGAGCGAATCTCCCTTACTGAGATCAAAGCTCGAGATTTAGAAGCGTCGACGTGGACGTTTTCCTTCCCTTTTCTTTCCTTTCCTTTCCTTTTCTTTTATTTTCTTTTCTTTTCTTTTCCCTCTCGAATTCTTTCGCGAAAACGAACGAGATCTTTAACCGAGATAAAACGATAACGAATTACGATTTTCCACTCGGATCGGATCGTTGGATAACCGGATATCGAGGTTATTTTTCGCGTATAAATAAACGCGATAGTGAGTGGCAAGGGGTTTCGCGAACGTCGGCCGGCCATCGAAACGAAGAGACGACACGGTCGGTCGGTAACGGGGCGACACGGTTCGTTCAGCCGTGTAATATCACATCGCGCGTCGTTGCTCGAGTAAAACTTTTCGATCGTCGTTGCCGACAAACAACGATGTTTCGAGGGAAAAGCGGAATTAGCGAAGGAGATGCGAAAAAACAAAGAAAAAGGAAAAGGTGAACGGCGATTTTCGTCTCGGTCAACGACATCGCGTTGTCTCGCGACCGTGTGCGCGCGTCAACGACCACGCTCGAAATACCTGCCGCTCGAGAAGACGCGAGAAAAAGAAGACGAAGTTCGGTCGATCGGTAATTCGGTAAATTTTCGTCTCTTTCGTTCGAAACGGAATGGAAAAATCTCTTTCTTTCCTCGCTCCTCGATTACCCGTCGGATCGCATATACCGGATCGATTTACGTTTCGCCAATCGACAAAATAATCTTCTAATTGTCCGATCTTCTAATTGATCGATTGATCGATCGGTCTCTCTTTTCCTGCGATCGTACAGGTAAATAAAAAAAAGATACCTTCTACCGATTTTTCTAAATCTTCTAGATTCTTCTAAATTCTATCTTATCGACTGATAAAAATACTAATACGATACGATATGAGAGGAGGGAAAAGCGGTATTCAAAGGGGAAAGATTAAGTAGAATCTTGCGTTTCTCCGCGATCCGTCCTCTTTGATCCGCGCACGGAATCGTAACTCGTTTGACGAGGCCGCTCGTAAACGTCCGCGTATACAGAGGCAACGAATCGTTTCCACGCCGCGACTCGTCATCCGTTTCGTCGCTCGTTTAACACCGCCGTTCGCCGTGTCGAATAAAAATAAGCGGATGACGGATCGCGACCATCCCTCCAACCTTCCCTCCAACCACGGCCAATTAGCCGCGCCACGAAAATTAGCCTCCCTCCTTTAAACGGTATAATACCAAACGGTCGCTACCTTTTCGTAGGATCCGTCGGGAAACAAACGTTGTTGGCCAAATTAATCGATGGCGAAAGTGAAAAAGAGATCGAATACGAAAAGAGAGAGATAGAGACAGAGGAGGAAAGGAATGGAAAATCGATGCGAGGCCGAGCGAGAATATTCCGCCGTTTTACCTTGGCCGGGAAGATTGTAATTTCACGAACCGCTGCCGCCACTTCGCTCGGCATCGGGATCGGTGGATAATAACGTTAAACTAAAGCAACCTCCGTCGTAAGTGGATAATTATCCTTTAGCACCAGCTACCTACTACGGCGTCGTTATTATCTCGACCGTAGGAAGACGCGGCCGGCTTCGTTTTAACGAATAACACCGCGAGAGGAGAGGAGAGGAGAGGAGAAGAAAGAAAAAGAGGGAGAATTAGCGTCGCGCGCGCGATATCGGTCAAATATCATTACATCGAAGATTTCATTTTTCTTCGAGGAAAATGGTTGTTTCTTTTTTCTTTTTTTTCTAAAAAAAAGCATCGCGCGTGTTTCAGAGAGGGAACCGAGCGTTTCTGGCGTGGTCCGTGGTGGCGCTGCAGCTCCTCCCACGCCGATCCAGGAGGCGATCCTGGCGGAAGACGATCCGGAAACGGACGACGCCGGAAGTAGCAGCGGCAAAGTAGCTTCCCCCGTCAATCCTCTCCTCCAGGAACGGTCCAACTGCGAAGAGCTCAGACACGTGGCGTGTCATCTCGAGACGAAAGACTTGTGGGACAAATTTAACGAGTTGGGCACCGAGATGATCATCACGAAAACTGGCAGGTAAGAGTGGATTTCATCCTAATCAAATTCGCATCCTTTTCTTTTTTTTTTTTTTTTTTGTAATACGATTACGTACATAATTTTTCTCCTCGTATTGGGAAAAACTAGAGCGAGTGAGAAGAGGGAGGGAGGGAGAAAGGAAGGAAGGAAGGAAGGAATCCGAGTTTCTAGCTTCTCTCGTCCGCGAGGCGAGTTCGATTCATTAACAAAGGACGGGTTGATAAATAAAAGCATTACTCACGCTCGTGGCGCTGGCCGGGATGAATGCATACCGGAGTCGACAAGGACTCCGTAGGAGAAGACCGTAGATAAGATCGGCGGGTGTCCCCGCGTTTTAGTGGTCGAGCAGCGGGGGGCCCGCCACGGTATTAATGTTTGGCCTCCGCGGCAAAACATTCACGCCCGCCTTCGCCCTCTCTCTCTCTCTCTCTCTCTCGCCTCGGTGTCACGACACCATCGCGGTTATACTTTTATATATATATATGTATATATATATATATCTATATGTGTATCTTCTTTTTCTCTCTCTCTCTTTCTCTCTCTCTTTCTCTGTCTCGGCAGAAGGATGTTCCCGACCTGCAGAGTGTCGTTCAACGGATTGAAGCCGGACAGTCGATACGCGGTGTTGATGGACATCGTCCCCGTGGATAACAAGAGGTATCGATACGCGTATCACCGAAGCTCCTGGCTGGTAGCGGGTAAGGCCGATCCACCGGCACCGGCCCGCCTCTACGTTCATCCCGATTCCCCGTTCACGGGGGAACAGCTTCGAAAACAGGTGGTCTCGTTCGAGAAGGTCAAGTTGACCAACAACGACATGGACAGGCACGGGCACGTGAGTATCTGATGGTAGTAGTGAGTGGTGATGGTAGTAGTAGTAGTTGGACCGATAACGTTAATCCGCGCGTCGAGCGCGATCACGCGTGTGTATATATATATATGTGTGTGTGTGTGTGTGCGTGTCAAATGTTCCGTTCGCAGTTGGTGTTGAACTCGATGCACAAGTATCAGCCGAGGATCCACCTGGTGAAACGACCGGACTCGGGCACGGCCAAACCTATAACGGACCTCGAGAAGGAACCTCACAAGACCTTCATATTCCCAGAGGCGATATTCACCGCTGTCACCGCCTATCAGAATCAACTCGTAAGCGTCTCTTCTTCTCTTCTTTTTTCTTCATTCTCTTCTTTCGTTATTCCCCCGATAATTTCCAACGCGCAACGTTCCTTTGGATTCCTCCTTCATCTCCTCCTCCTCCTCCTCCTCCTCCTCCTCCTCGGTGGAGGAGCGCACGCGCGCGCAATCGTATTTTACGATAGTCGTTTAGCAGCGACCGCCCGGTGTGTGGTCTCGGTACTCGCGCGGTCGTTCGCATTCCACGGGCGTCGCGATGCCCCGACATTTTCCACTTTGGTGTCTCCGTTTCGAAAAAGGCAAAAAAAAGGAAGGGAGAAAGAGAGAGAGAGAGAGAGAGAATCGTTTCAACGATGATGAGGTGCGAAGAGATGGTCCGTGGCAATTATCTCTTTGTCCTCTCGTCGCGATAGAAAATAATAATACGAGGCGACGACGATGGTGGTGTGGTGACGGTAGTGGTGGTAGTGGTGGTGGTGGTCGATCGTCGAAGCGAGAGGTGAAATTCATTCGTCCCGGTTGGCGAGCGGTCGGTAGCGGTTCGTCGTTGTCGCGTTGTCCTCTCTTTCTCTCTCTCTCTCTCTCTCTGTCTTTCGTCTTATTCTTCGCTCGCGTCTCTCAGCGGTGGGGTAGCAGCAGGCTCGTTTAGCAGGGACCAAAGTTTTTTTCCCCCTACCAAGCCACTTCCCGTGTACGGAACGGGACGAAGACGACGACGACGACGACGTATCATCGTTGCGGACGGTTTTTGTCCTCTCGCCGGCTCCCCCTCCTCCCTTCGCCTCGTACCATCGTAACGACCTCCTAACACCGTCTCGATTCCTCTTTCTCGCTCGCACGCGTCATAATTCAT
>NW_006263790.1:12424-12801 GCF_000469605.1 Apis dorsata | reverse complement strand
ACCTAACTGCCGTTCTTCTTCCCTCTGGCCACTCTCTGCCCCTTCTCTCTCTCTCTCTCTCTTTCGTGCGTGTATATATATATATATTTATATATGTATATCTCTTTCGAGCCTTTCCCCGATTTCACGGCCAATAGAATTATCGACCGTGCGAGATAACGATCTGACGCGAGAAAGAGAGCGACTAATTTCGATCTAGCGACATCTCGTTCGAGAACGAAACGAAACGAAACGAAACGGAAGAGAAGGAGAGAGACAATTGGAAGTGTGCCAAGAGGCGCGCGATTTTCGGGACGGATGATCGAAAACTTTGACGACGTGTCTCTCTCGAACAATCCCCCGTCTTTGCTCTTCCCGCTAATTATTCGATCCTCGTG
>NW_006263790.1:11460-12396 GCF_000469605.1 Apis dorsata | reverse complement strand
CATCCACGCGGAGGGAAAAAGGAAAGCGAAGCGGGTGCAAAAGCAGAAGCGCGTGGAAGCAGCGAGGGAGGAGGAAGAAGAAGGTGAAGAAGAAGAAGAAGAAGAAGAAGAAGAAGAAGCAGTGGATGGTTTTAGTGGCTGCAGGCGTCGGCGTCGGCATGCACGAACGAAAGAAAACATAAATAATCGCGTTCGAATGAGACGAGAGGAGGCGAGACAGAGAGCGAAGAAGAAGGAGGAGGAGGAGGGACGAGCTCTCCCTCTCTCTCTCTCTTTCTCTCTCTGGAAACCACACACGGCGGCCGTACCGCGTTGGCGGCTGGTCGCCAGGCATAATAACGCACTCGCGCCCGATGCTCCTCGTACGGGCGACGTTTCGTTTCGTTTCGTTTCGTTCCGTTTCGCGACCACGACCGCGCAAAGGGGGCTCGTCCCGTGACAGCTTGGAACCGAGGCCTAAATAGCGAGAAAGAGAGAGAGAACCACCCCTTCTTCGATGAGAGCGCTGCTACCGTCTCTATTAAATCTATTATTAGTAGGAGCGGGTATATATCCCTCTTTCGATTACCTTACGGCTTCATTTTCATTTCGGAAGGGCACCGAGCGACGGAGGGAGAGAGGGAGGACGATAATCGCGCGCATCGCGAATTCTCTCGAGATCTCGGCTCGCAATTTTCATCGCCGCTCTACAGCTGGACGTAATTGGCTCGGCTCCTCGTTCCTCGAAACGACGCGACTTCGTCCCCGCGTATCGACGCGTATCCGATTCGCCAAGGCCGTCGACCTTGCCCCGCTGAAAAAATCCCCGTCATTTTTTTCCCCCTCTTTCCCTCCCTCACCCGTCCACCGTGAAAATCGTCTCCGATTCGATTCCGTTTCACGTATATGGGGGATAGGACTGGACAGGAAAATCTTGGCGAGATAAGTTTAGCCATC
>NW_006263790.1:11218-11455 GCF_000469605.1 Apis dorsata | reverse complement strand
GAGAAGTCGCGATCGTAAAACGAATAGGGCCGGCGAGGGAAGCGGAACGAGCGAGCGAGCAAGTAAGTAAGTAGCTAGACGACGAGAAGGACGACGGTGACGGCGGCGGAGGTGGGCCAGATGTTTGGCTAATGATGTCAGCGGAATCGTAACTAAAACCGAGCCAGCTCCGGGCTTAGCGCGGCTTAGCCTCGGCTTTGAACGAAAGAGTCTTATTACCAGGCTGCACGTGCTGCT
>NW_006263790.1:7879-8272 GCF_000469605.1 Apis dorsata | reverse complement strand
TTCTCTTTCGAGAAAAGAAGAAGAAGAAGAAGATGATTCCCGCGATGATGGATCGATGGATGAACGGATCGATCGATCGATATAATAGCGGTGGCCGAGGTTGTCCAAATATTTGGAATCGGAACGGGATGCGGCGACACATAAGCGAGGAAAATGGACGGGACGAGTCCGTGACGAAACGCTCGACTGCAGGTGGCCTACAGATGCCAGGGGATTATGGGGTTTATCCCCCAGCGGGATATCGATCCCATTGTAGCCTGGGAGTCGAGCGGAACGGAGAGGAGCGGAAAGTCGGCCGATCTCGCCTCCTTCGACTCTCGCTTTTTCCACGACGACGGATAAGGGGGGTGGGGCGAAAAATGAAAATTCCCCTCCCCTCCCCCTTCCAATTCG
>NW_006263790.1:6547-7574 GCF_000469605.1 Apis dorsata | reverse complement strand
CTCTCTCTCTCTCTCTCTCTCTCTCTCTCTCTCCCGCTCTCTCTCGCTCTCTCTCTCTCGCTCTCTCTCTCACTCACTCTCTCACTCTCTCGCTCGCTCGCTCGCTCTCTCTCTGCGCGATGTCGCGGAAAGAGCAACACGAGAATTCGAGAATTTCCGCCGGTCACGGTCGGAGAGGCGCAACGAACCGTACGAGGAAGCTCTCGGGCAATTGTCTTGTCGCGAGGAGGGACGAGCGCCTCGAGGTGTTCGAGGAGTTGGCTCGGCACGCAACTAACAGGAACCCGATAATTCACGGGCCCGCGACGCCCCGGCGGAGGAGCGGCCCGCGCTGGGCCGGCAAGCGAAACGTCAACGTTTTCCTCTCCCTGTGAATTTTCACTCTACCCTGCGTTTACCTTCGATCCACGAGCTTCGATCCGAGGAGACGAGACGTCCGGTCGATCCTTCGCCTCCTTTCCTTTCTCCCTCTCTTTCTTTCTTTCCGCCAGAGAGACAGAGAGAGAGGGAGAGAGAGAGTTGAAGTAAATTGGCGCGATCGACACGCCGGTTTCGTGCGTCTCTTTCCACGTCCATCCGATGTAAATAGCGAGCGAGGGCCCCTTTGTCTCGAGCATCACGCGCTCGCCGAGTCGAGTCGATTCGATCCCGTTCCCGATCGCGTGGGAGAGATTCCTCCTCCTCCTCTCTCTCTCTCTCTCTCGAGAAGAAAGAGAATTAAGAGAGAGAGAAAAAAGAAAGAAAGGAAGAGATCGACTTTTTGCCGTCCCGATTTCCCGAATTTCGCGTGGAAAAGAAGGGAGAGAGAGAGAGAGAGAGAGAGAGAGGCGGTGGAGAGTATCGGAGGTCGAGATCGCAGAGGGCAACCTTCCCAGGTACTTGCGCCACCACTACCAACTCCTCCTTACGTCGTCGTCGTAAATAACGTTCGTTTCGATGTTAATCTCCCGGTCTCGATCGAATCTAACGAGCGAGTAGCGGAGAGGAGCGAGGAGGAGAGCGAGAGCAGCGATGAGAAAACTCGAAT
>NW_006263790.1:4097-4422 GCF_000469605.1 Apis dorsata | reverse complement strand
GCACCCACCAGAATCCAGCCGAAAGTACCCGCCGATATTTATTAGCCTCGCGCCGTGACGCGTCTCTCTCTCTCTCTCTCTTTCTCGTTTACTCTCTCCTTCCCTCGATATATCTTGATTTCACGACCCTTGGCACCCTATCGGGGGTATCGAGAGTTTCGGGGCACGAAAATCGGGGAAACTAATCGAAAACGAATCCGCGGCGAACACCCTAATTCATTCCAAATTAACCTCGCATCTGTAACGCATCGTTTTGCTCGTTAACGCGATACCCATCGGATCGGAAAATCCGTTTCTCGTGGGAACGAGAGGCGAGAAAGTAAGA
>NW_006263790.1:2940-3539 GCF_000469605.1 Apis dorsata | reverse complement strand
AGAGAGAGAGAGAGAGAGAGAGAGAGAGGTTACTCTTCTCTCTTCGCATCTTCCGCTCTCATTCATATTCATGCGTCGGTAATAGTCTGCCGGTCGGGACAGCCGCTGGCGGACGTGTTATACCGCGCTTCTTCTTCTTCTCGCACGGGTTTTTCGCTCGGCTATTTCGTGTACACGCGAAGCCCCCTGGCTTCGAATTTTCGTCAAAGGTTGTTTGTTGTGTGGAAAAGGGAAGGGGGACGACGCGTGTCGCGTACGGACTCAGCTTTCGAGTCAAGGTTTTTCTCCACCATCGTGGAAAGACATTGTCGAACATTGTTGTTGGTTAGGTAGGTAGGTAGGTAGGTAAGGTAGGTAAGGTAGGTAGGTAGGTAGGTAGGTAGGGAGGAGTGACGGCGTAACGCGGCGTGAAGTTATCCGTGAAAAGAGCATTTTCGAGATGTAAACTCTCGAATAGAGATCCTGGTCGCCGTGCGACAACAACGAGACGCGCCCCATGACAGGGTTGTCTCGGGGCCATTTACGTCGAGTTAACGGTTCGTTACTGAATAGAAGAAGAATCTACGCTTTATCCCTACGGATGAAAAGACGCGTTTGGC
>NW_006263790.1:1032-2674 GCF_000469605.1 Apis dorsata | reverse complement strand
AATTTAGGCATCGTCACGTTTTCCATCTCTCCATCTCTCTCCGTAAAAAAAAAACGTACGACCTCTTCCCTTCTCGACGAATCCGATCCGATCCGATCCGAGAAGGAATCGAATTATCGAGGCTGAAATTATCGAAGTTACCGATCGAGAGGTGGAGGAATCGAGTGGAGGAATCGAGTGGAGAGAAGACTCAGAGGGGGGTCCGTCCAGGGGTGCGTGTCGAATCGAGGGGTGGTTTTTGTCGCGTTGACCGCAGCGAAGAGTCGGAGACGTTTTCGGGCACAGCGGGCCATCCGTCCCAAAGAAACGCAACGATCCGCCTTCTTTTCCAATACTTGCTCGTTCGCTCGCTCGCTCGTTTATTCGCCAAGTTACATCGTTCTCGAAACTCGCCTCGATTAACCGGCACGCGACGGTTGATCGCAAGATTCGAAATCGCGAATAAGATGGGTGAGAAAAGGAGAGCGAGCGAGCGAGCGAAAGAGAGAGAGAAAGAGAGAAGAGATACGTCGTATCCGTGACCGAACGACGATACGGGTATGGATTAGGAGGTGAGAGCCGGGACTGTAAATAAATAAGGGACGAAGCGGATAAAAAGAAGAATTTATGGTGAAAATGTTGGTAGACATTCCCCGTAGGCTAGAGAGGTAAACCATCTCGTAGGCGAGGGTGGGCCATTGACGGTTTCGTTGAAAGTTTCTTCCATAAATCCAGCTCGTATTGTCCGACTTTCAAGAGGAAACCCGCAATGCCATTGTGACACGCCTTACGGACTGCTGTAAATAATAACCCCCCTTTTGCCCCGTTCTTCTCGCCCGAGATCGCCTTCCTTGCGACGACTCCTCTTTTTTATTCCCCCTCCCTCTCTCTTTCTCTCACTATGTCTCTCTCTTTCTCTCTCTCTCTCTCTCCCTCTGTCCGAATCGCGAGCGTTTTTCTACCGGTTTCGTGGTAGAGTCGTCGCGAGGATCGAATTTCGCGTCTCGCCTCGAGGCGAGAATGGAAAAAAAAGAGAAAAAAAACGCGTACTTAAACGCGATAAAAGAAAGGAACGGTTTTTCTTTCTCCTTGGTTTTTTGTTTTGTTTTGTTTCGTTTCGTTTCGTTTCGTTTCGTTTCGTTTCGAATCGATCGACGACGAGAACTAGGACGAGTTGGTCTCTCGGGCCACGTTGTTCACCGATCGGCAAATACGAAGGAAACGGAGACGAATTTACGAGCGTTGACGCAATTCGTGTATCGAGCGACTCGTGTTATTCGCGATCGATCGCGTATCGCGATAACTTTTACGGCCGCGAGAGATATTCCCGATGATTCCGACGAACGTTGGGAACGAGACGTTGGCATCTCGCGTACCTCGTAAACTGGACGCGGTAATATGGAAGCGGTAAAATCTCTCAACGCCCACGCTGTAATCGGTAATCCACGTTTCCATCGATGGTATCGGCCCACTTGCCATTTTTCCCCGTCGTCACCCGCGGAACGCGGTGTCATTTTTCCTCGGAACAGGACTGTTAAATTGGCGCGGGAAAGAAAGAGAGGGAGAAAGAAGAGGAAGAAGGGAGAAGAGAAGGAAACGGCAAAAGGAATCGGTAGCCACCCACGGAGATTCTCGCCCTTCTCTCTTTCGTTTCCTTCGGCGA
>NW_006263790.1:304-525 GCF_000469605.1 Apis dorsata | reverse complement strand
GCGCGCGTAAGCGTGTGTCCCCGCGTAACGCGGGATTTTTCGAAACGCGATGTTTCGACTTGGAGAGGCAAAAAAGAGAGTGAGAGGGAGAAAGATAGAGAGAGAAAGAAGGAGAAAAGAAGAAAAGAGGTTTGGACTCGATCCGGACGGTCCCGCGCGTCGCTACTTACTGATATTTATTGCGGCCAGAAATGTGTACGGGCTCCCATAAATCTCCGCAT
>NW_006263790.1:0-236 GCF_000469605.1 Apis dorsata | reverse complement strand
GCAATTTTCCTCCTCGTTCTCCTTCTCTTCTTCCTTCGATTCCTTCCAATTGCAGCCGACGCGAATTGAGAAAAGAGAATCGGATTTTCGTTCGATTCGCGTCTCGTACTCTCGGTGAAAGAAAGAAAGAGAGAGGAAAGGGAAAGGAAACTTTTTTCCTTCTCTTCTCGAACTGACGTACGTACGTACGCACGTACGAGGCGTGGGAAACCGATTTCGCTCCGTATATACGCGCG
>NW_006263789.1:0-947 GCF_000469605.1 Apis dorsata | reverse complement strand
AAGCGCCGAAATTCCGTTTTTCGAGTCGAAATAATGGAATTTTGTTCAAAATCGATTTTTCACATCAGAATTTGACGAAACTCGTAGAAGAGAATAATAACGTCAATCTCTACGAAACTTCAATTCACAGATCGCCGAATTCAAGATTTCCGTCCGGAAATCTTCAAAACTTGACGAAATTCATTTTTCGTAGCAGAAATACACGTTTCGGAGCGAGATATCGTATCTCTGTACGTTTTCAATGTGGAAAGCGCCGAAATTCCGTTTTTCGAGTCGAAATGATGGAATTTTGTTCAAAATCGATTTTTCACTGCAGAATTTGACGAAACTCGTAGAAGAGAATACAAACGTCTATCTCTACGAAACTTCAATTCACAGATCGCCAAATTCAAGATTTCCGTCCGGAAATCTTCAAAACTTGACGAAATTCATTTTTCGTAGCAGAAATTCACGTTTCTGAGCGAGATATCGTTTCTCTGTACGTTTCCAATATAGAAAACGCCCAAATTCAGTTTTTCGAGTCGAAATGATGGAATTTTGTTCAAAATCGATTTTTCACTGCAGAATTTGACGAAACTCGTAGAAGAGAATACAAACGTCTATCTCTACGAAACTTCAATTCACAGATCGCCAAATTCAAGATTTCCGTCCGGAAATCTTCAAAACTTGACGAAATTCATTTTTCGTAGCAGAAATTCACGTTTCTGAGCGAGATATCGTTTCTCTGTACGTTTCCAATATAGAAAACGCCCAAATTCAGTTTTTCGAGTCGAAATGATGGAATTTTGTTCAAAATCGATTTTTCACTGCAGAATTTGACGAAACTCGTAGAAGAGAATAAAAACGTCAATCTCTACGAAACTTCAATTCACAGATCGCCGAAATCAAGATTTCCGTCCGGAAATCTTCAAAACTTGACGAAATTCATTTTTCGTAGCAGAAATTCA
>NW_006263788.1:237570-239038 GCF_000469605.1 Apis dorsata | reverse complement strand
TTAAATGCATATACATATATATAAAATATTTATATGCATATATAAAATCTAAATATATTATTTATAATTTTTTTTTATTATATATCTTAAAATATTATTAAATATTAACATTAAAAAATTTTCATTTTAAATGCATAAAAAAAATATTTTTTTTATATATAGAGAGATTTCAAAGTTTTAAATAATAAAATAAAATAATTTTGTACTTCTTAAAAATATAAATTATTCGAGATATATTTAATATGTTTTGATAAAAAAATATATTTAATAATTTAAAAATATTTGAAACATTTTCTACTAATTCATAATTCCGTATAATTATGCATTATTTTTCGAAATAATTTATTGTAAATTTTATTCTAATTATTATTTATATAATTAGAAAATTAAACTAAAATTAGATTATTAAGAATAATATATACCATTGAGATTGATGGTAATAATTAATAGTTAAAAATTATTATGTGTTAATTTTCTCGAAAAATAATGTTAGAATCAAAATTTAACAATAATAAGTAATAGTTTTTAATTATTTGAAAATGAGTTGAAATGGAAAAATTTATTTATTTAAAAGGATATTATTTAAAAGGGAGCATAAGTGCTTCTATTTATTTTATAATTTTTCAAGAAAATATGACTACATTTTTTTAATATTTATTTTAGATACGAAATATTGCTTTATAATATTTTATATTTTATATATTTTATATACAAATTTTGCTCTAATTAATTTTTTATACAAAGTTCATTTTTTACTTTGCTTATTTTTTTATTGAAATTTATTTTCGTAATTGTTTTGCTAATGATTAAATTGCATAAAAATTAAAATAAAATAGATATAGTTCTTTTAATAGATATAGTTCTTTTGAATATCAATAGAATATTTGTAGAGAATATTCATAGAAAACAAAGAAATTTTTTTTATATTTTAAATATTTTTAATTTTTAATTTTAATATATTTTGAAGAATAATTTATACGTAATACGTAAAAAAAAAATATATATTTGTCATCAAAATCATATTATATTGCATGTACACAATTTTTGAAAATTTAACAATACATATTACATTTGAGATACAATTGTCCTTCATTCATGACGTTAATATTTAGTCAGGCCAGGTAAATTTACTTTAACTAAAATCAAATTTTCATCCGATCGTCGTGAGAGGTCGTGCAAAATGAGAAGAACGATGATTGGTTAGTAGCATTCGCAAAACGGAATATAATTATCAAAGTACTCGGTAGAGGGCACTCCGTTCGAGCGTCGTTCTTTGTTTCGGTTAAGAGGGCAGTCTCTATCGAAGAGAGAGGCCGGTTAACGAAAATTCGAGGAGAGACAAGTAAGAGCATCGTGACGCCGAGCGTTATTTTAACGCCCGATAACGACGCATCTCACGATATGTCAGGACGGACGTGAATTTAGGCAAGAACATATAATTGACTTACTCCCCCTGTAAATAAACGCG
>NW_006263788.1:231763-237163 GCF_000469605.1 Apis dorsata | reverse complement strand
AACGCTTTTCTTTCTCTCTCACACTCCCGTCTGTGGTGCCGCGATTTGTATTGTTCGGCCTGCGGTGTGGTGTGCTCCGTTTACAAGAGGTCTGCCTGTTTAGAGAGGAAAAACGAACGTGAAAACAACCAGGAGTGGTGTGTATTCAGTGCCGGCTGAATCGGCGTCCGCGCCCCGACGCCGCCGTTGACGTACGATTCACTAATTTTTCAACAACACATCATCGAAATTCTACGAATCTGCTCCAAAATAGCCTCGTTTACTGGATAGTGCGTGCTAAAGAGTGTGTGTTCAATTTTTCGTTCGCGTTGTTGGTGTACCACGGGGTTAACGGTGAATCTCTCGAAGGTGACGCGCCGTGCCGAGGGTACCTTGGAGACGGTGGAGAGTTTCGGTGTAGGGTACGGCCAGGGAGCAGGCACGAGTACAGGCGACTGGATGAAACCACCGGGGGATCTTTTTCTTTACTGCGACATGAAGGATTTGGGGGCCGATATGGTATTTATTTTCGTTCAATTTAACCTTTTTTTTTTCAAAGTAACGTTTCTTTTTTCTTCGACGCAATAAAAGTTCCGAACATTGCGAATTTATAGGTTAGGTTTGTTCCAAAGATTTTTATTCTACAATGGAAACCTCCATGTTTATAGGGGACGAAGTTTCAGGAGGGGGACAACTCGATTCGCTCGTAGAAATCATTGATGTTACTCGTGTATTCTAATTTGCATAAATACGTAAATAATAAATGGCAGAAAATATTGATAAATTTGCGTTTCTATACCATGAGGGTATTTTATAACTTTCTGATCATCTTATACATAATGAATATAACGATTAATGTGTAACGGTGTATTTTTATTTCGCATCTCTTTCTTATTGGCGTTGTTTTTTTTTCGTTTTTTTTTTTTAAATAATTCAATTAATATTAAAAAATTATGATCTTTTGTTTTCATTGTATTTTATATTATAATACTAAAATAATATAATGTGAATATTGAATATATTTTGTTCGTTTTTCGACAGGTTCAAAATATTCTTTTATTCCGAAAGTTAATAAAATTATATTTTCATTGTTATTTGTGCAATAATTAGATTAACTATTACTATTTTTTTATAGTATTAAACATTCGATTTTTGTATAATATATTGAATTTTAAGATGATATTTTCTTAAATTTATATTCAATTCTTAAAAAAAAATATAGTTTTAATTATTTCCATTTCAATTTTTAATCTTATTATTATATAGTATATAGTATATATAGTAGTATATATAGTATATATAGTAGTATATATAGTAGTAACAGTATTTTATCAATACTGTTTCATAGTAAAATTTTTTATTCTAGATTTATTTACTACTTGTAACTTGTAAACAATATTTAAATCAATAGTTCTATTTAGAACGAACAAATTAACAATTAATAATATGTAATATATAATAATATGTATTAGAAAAACACTTTTGCATATTGCAATATTAAATTGTATTAATACCAAAATTAAATTTTGTATTGATTTTAATTTGTTTACTAAAATAATTGTAATATATGCGTATTCTATTGTGTAATAATCATAGTACATATAATTTTTTGAAACTATTCACTTGAAGTTATTTCTATTATTAGATACTAGAAAAGAATGGATTATCTGAATCGTGAGGAGAATATTCGTATGAACATGTTCTCACATGAAGGTATTCGATAGTTATTCAGCCAATCAGGTCTCCGAACTCGCTTAACCTTGTAATGTAACAACGAATCCATTAGCATTGCCTTGTACCTTAATGATAGAAAGATGATTTTCAAATTATATATTTTTTAATCGGAATTAAATGAATTGAATTTTAATCAAATTTATTACAAAATATGAGTAAATAATTTAAGAATCTTAATGAAAATAGGCTTTCTTGTTATAAAAGAGTAGGAAAAAATTTTCAATATTATGATAGCTGTACATTTGAATCCATGATATATAGTGACATATTTTAACCATAGAAAAAATATATTCAAGTTAAGTCCTTGCTCCTCCAACCATTTCTTCATTGTTTACGTCTATCTATAGTAAAATGCTCATAGTTCTGTTCTTCTTTTTTCTCTTTCTTTCCTTGTATTCTCTGTCTTTTATACGTAAACAAGTAAAGCAGAGGTACGAGAGAGTGTTCGCCTTGTTTTAGGTTAATGTACTTTCGCACGAACTCTTGATAGGATTGTATAATATAAAAACGCATTTTGTTATCTGGAATTTTAATTTGTCTGATCTAATAATCAATCAATTTCTTCATTTTGTTTATTTTAAAAATGTTATATTTTTGTTTACTGTTTGTTACTTTCTTGTTCTTTTTTTCTTTATGTTGTTTGGACGAGTGCCATTTAAATTTATACGGCTTTATATTTTGCATGTTTCCCCTTGCTTGTGGTTCCCCCTTTGAGTGCACTAATCGATTGAAACACTGTCAGGGTTCTTTCTGAACGATCGTAATACATGTGAACAGTGCGTATGCCGAAAAACTCAATGAAAATTTTTATTGAATATATAATTCATCTATCATTTATGATTTGCAATTTGTAAATAAAGATTTTTAACGATTTTTTTTTTTGTAATTTTAATATCTATGAATATAATGATCTATTTTATTGTTAATTACTGTAGATAATTTTATAATTATTTTTTATTTTATGTCATAGTAAAATATTATTATTAGTATTTCTTTTTATTTTATGATTGGAACATTTCATTCCAGTTGCATCGAATGTTTTTATTTGATTTACCGACTGAGGTACCAATTCCAACGAGTTCCCTTCGAAACGTGTACATTAACGATGCTGTATTGATAAAATTGTAAAAGATAAATACATTTATCCGCAAATCAAATGTACTATACTATGCTTTTCTTGGATATAAACGGTAAATATGCCTGGAGGGATATTGATTTGCGTGAGTCATTCTATCTTTTCTAGTTGTTTCGAGGTTCAGGGTTGACCTTACCTACTACAAAATGTTTTCAATTACTTCGTTATTAGTATTGTTGATTTTCGATCGTACGCAAAATTTGAATAATTTGGGAACTTCTAAAAATGTCATAAAAATTTATAGATGATATGTTTTACGATGTAACATGTTCCAAGGAAAGTTGGAAGTGTAATCCTCACCAATTATGGATGTACTCACCATAAAATATTACATATAATGTTACAAGATAAAAATATCGGATTGTCACCTCATTGCAACGAACTTTCTCTTCTCTTCGAGCGACGGTAACAGATACTTACGAATAGTTATGCAGTTAACGCCCACGATTCGCAAATCTCTTCACGATAATCGTTACACAAGATCAGTGATGCTCTTCAATTATGTTGCATCCGTGTTTCTTATCTATGACATGTTAACATTTCATAGAAGAAAAAAAAACAGAAGAGAAATAATCTTACAAAAGAAATCGATTCAAAAGACATAGATCAAAAGACAAGAATTTTTCGTTTTATCTTTGCCAACAAGTGGTCACAGTTTCTTTTTTATCAAAATTCTTTTTTTGAACTAAGTGGCGCTTCGAGATTCTCATGTAAACTCAATATTTCCTCGCGAATGGTAGGAATTCTCGGAAAAAGTAAACAACCGCCAATGAAATATTCGGACTTGAATTACGGCCAACATCATGGTTGACTACGTTGACCGGTAAAGACAGGACTGGTATAAGAAACTACTCCTACACGCGTGCATTATCGTATTCTATTCGCGATAAAAGAAGAGTGAAACCAGTTTCCGATTTCTTAAATGACGTCATCATCGAAAGAAATATCCTACAGTATACAAATAAAGTATTAAAGGATAATAATCGGTTTTTTTCGAAATTAACATAAATTAAATGAGAATGCCCGTAATCGAATGATAGTTAAGAGAAATGTTTATTGACATCGGCTTATATGTCAGTGAACTTATTCAAAGCGTCATCGATAATCGATAATTTGTTCCTGATTGGAGATTTAGAGCGAAGCAACTTACTTGTTATTATTCAGAAGTAACGTATAAAGGAACAGTGTTGCGTATACCTATTGTTTCAATTTCAATGGTATTTCTATTCCTTCTTATTTAAATTCAGAAAAGTTCATATTCTAATGAAAAATTATTTATGAACATTAATGAAAATGTTAATTATTTTATATCTTTGGTCAAAAGCAAAAATTGCTTTAAATATTTTTTGATTTTAAATATGTATATCAAGCTAATTTTTATACTAATAGTCGATGTAATCGTTTCATATCGTATAATCCATTTTTTTAATTATGTATTTTCACTTGATAGAACTTAAAGTCTAAATTAAATGATTTTCATGAAATCTTTGTATGTCTTTAAATTTTTTTAAATTTAACTCGTTTTCTTTTCTAAATTGATTTGAATAGAAGTCTACTATTACTCTCTTCATTATCATATCAAGACTATAAAGAACCGTAATGTGTAAATTTGTATATAGAAGGGCAGTATGATTTGATCAATAATGAGTACAAATTTTGTAATGTTTTTTTCTCGCGTCATACGAACGCTTACCTCTTCGCATAATATTCTATCGTTTATGCCGTAAAGTGACGTATCGCGTCGTGACTTGTAGTGACGTGACGCGCATGTCGTTGAACCTAAACGCATCGGTTACGCTTGCAGATTCGTCATCGAGAAGAGCAGAAAAAGTAGGAGAAATTTATTTTCACATATCATCTCGCATAATCAAAATTGCATTAATTCATATCATAATGTCAAAACATCGATTATCGTATTTTGTTTTCTATTTTTCTATGATTATGTATTAAGATTATTTATGTAACATTTTTACGAACATCTTCAAACATATCCCTTTAAAAATTTCGTTTTAACGAATTTTTGTTTTCTCTATTAGAAATGATTGATGAACTATAATAATAAAAGTGTAGTACTAATTTCCAAATTTTAAAAATTAAATGAAAATAACAAAATGCAAAAAAAAACAACCCCTATTACGCGTCCCTAATATATGTTTACTGCGCACGCATTTAGCTCACGCAGGCGCACGCATACGCATAAACCATCGGAGAAAGAGTCGGAAAGGGGTAGAGAGGAGGTCGAAGGAAAGATGAAGAAAGAGAGAGAACAACAGGGTTCGCCTCCCTCGTGCTGCTGATTCTCTGCGAGGACAGTGGCCGTGACCCGAGGCCGAGGGGCCTGGGGAGGGGTCGGTGGCCCCGTGGCAGTTTAGCGACGACATCCACGCTGCCGTTCTACTGGTGGGGGAACCTCGTGGGTGTGCGGGGTGGGTAGGGAGAAGTTGGCTGCCTTTATGGTGGGGGTTTGCTGTGTAGCCGTATGGTGGGGTATAGCTTAGGGGTATACCCAGCTATCGTTGGCTTTGTTCAATGAAAGAGAGATCCAGTATTCT
>NW_006263788.1:225732-231582 GCF_000469605.1 Apis dorsata | reverse complement strand
CTCTCTCTCTCTCTCTCTCTCTCTCTCTCTCTCTCTCTCTCTCTCTCTCTCTCTCTCGTTCGATATCCCTTCGTCTCGATCTCTCGCTTGTTCACCCTCGTTTTTCGCCTCCCCGATTCTCCGTACAACGCAGTTGCGGCTAACGTGCAAAAGTGCTTCTGCTGCTGGTGCTGGCCGATTCGAATGGATAGAATTATATCATTCTCGTCTAACGAACGAGAAACGACGACGGCACATCGTTTTACCTTCTTTTTCTCTTTCGTTTCCTTGTTTCCCTCTCTTTTTCCTTCTATTCTCTGTCTTCGCTGAACGTGCAAAAGATTTCGCTGACCGGTTTCATGGAACGGAATACTACCATTTTCGCTCCGCTAACAAATGAACTTCGAATGAACGGAAATTATCACTTTTTTCTTGTTTGTTTTTTTTTTTTTTTTATATATATCATCCGTAATTCCTCGTTTATCATCTAATGCATTTAGGATGCACGAAAATATTCCGAACAGCTTATATATAGTATAGAATCAAGAAGCTTTCCTCTTCGAAATTCCCCTTTCGAGGATCGGGAAAATTTGCGATGGGTTTTCTCTTACTCGTTCGTTCGCTTTTCGACCTCTTCTCTTCTCTTTCTCCCCATAGTCGTGCTTAACGTGCAAAAGCGTCTCTGCCGGCCGGCGACGCGGTCGATACTCACGGCGTATCGCCCCCGGTTGACCGAGCCTTACCCTTAGCCTTACCTTACCGAACCTTTAGACGTATCTTCCGTTCATCCTTCCATTCCATAGCTTTGATTCACATTCTCATTCGTGCACGTTAAGGAGAATCTGGCTGTGGTTTTAATAATACCGCGAAATTCATCGTGACAGAAAAGAACAATGGAAGTCGTCGATGTATCGTAGCCTGGCTCGACCATGTTTTCTTTGTATAAAAATTTCTATGTACTCGGAATGACGCGAAAATTAATATAATCCAACGTCTCGACGATTGAAGAAAAAAGAAACGATAGAAACTTTCCACTGTGTGAAGCGATGCGGCAATTTTTATACGACTTTCAAATTTTTTTTTCCCCTTCATTATTTTTGCGTCGCCCTGTATTTTGAAGAAAGAGGTCGTATCGCATGACGGCACGTGTCGCGCAATCTGGGAAATCAGCGACGTAACTTTAATACGTTCCCGACTAACTAAGCAGGGAACGCGTTCGAACGTCATCGATGCATACGAATGCATACGAGAACATTGCACGCCAAGTCCTCTTGGAGAGCACTTTAACCACCGTTGTGGTCAGCAACGATGACAGCATCAATGTTACATGCAGGAGAGAGAGAGATAGGGAAGGGAGAGAGTAAAAAATGAGAACCGATGGAATGGAACGAAATGCAAGTTGGGGGGGGAAAAAAAAAAAAATTATTCCGTAAGATGATGCAAACGAAGATTCGCTTTCCAATTTGACATGTATCGAACCTTCCTCACTCGTACACTCCTTTGATTATTCCACGTTTTCTCCCGTGGGATTTCTAACCGGTTTCTAAACTCGTACGACCCGTTCGATTTTTTTTTTTTTTTTTTATGTTTCCTTTTATCCGCCGATTTGTTGAACTAGGTGAAAATCGTACGAGCCTTGGCTAAGAATCAGGACTCGAAATTTTATATAGAACGTTTTCTCGCGTGACTATATTTCGTTGACGCGTGAAACGTTTCTTTATCGTTTTATTTTTCTGCGGTTTACATGTGAAACGATACATGCGGAAAATTGATAACTATTAATTCGCTGCAAAGGACACACGCTAACATTTTTTTTTCCACGACAGGAAATATAATTAACGCGATTGTCGATCCATCGCAGACGATAAACAGCGTCGTTTGATATTTCGTGGTTCGCGTATATTCGAGTTGGTATACCTACTCGGTGAATGACGCACATGCTATTGTACGTGATATCGTTTGCTTGATCAATAAAATATAAATATCGCGTGTTTGTACATGTATGTATATATATATATATATATGTATCCGAAACGCATCGGCTTCGTCGTTGGAAAAATGAAATTTCATGAAATTTCGAATCATGTTTATTCCCGCGCTCCTTTTCTTTTTTTTTTTTTCCAACGTCACGCCGATGAATCATGTTGTTACACCTAGAAGACTCGTGTTGCGTCTTCTTGATGTACCGGTTAAATAATCTGGCGCAACGCGCGATTTGTCGGAGCAAGTGTGAAACATTGGCTTGGAAGCATCGCCGATGCGGTAATGTTGCGATACCACGCGTTGCGTATGTATACACTCGATCTCTTGATATCATTTTACCAACTACGCATATCAGAATTGAATTCACCGAGAACCGATTCACCAAACTTGTGAAACCGCGTGTACTTGCAAATATCGCGATTTAAATGACCGATGAAAACGTATATATATATATATATATATATATATATATATGTGTGTGTGTGTTTATATACATATATACGTTGGCGAAACGATAATTATATATGAGAGTTGTTAAACCGATTCTCGAAGAATTCAGCAATAGGGGAAACGTTCGATTGGAACGTTTATATAAATTTCGAAGGAACGGAGAGGTTGACGTCTCACGATGAATAGTTTACCCGATGAAAAGAAGGGACGTGAAAGAAGAAAACGGGGCGAGCTTCGAGCTGAATCGAAACTCCCCTCTTCGGTACTTTCATTTAACGATCCGTAGACCGGGCGCGAGTGACGATGCGGACGAAAATGCATCGAGACGCCCGCACTCTTGAGCTGCACTGTCACCATCGCACGTGCAGTATACCTGCATCTAGGATCCCGCAATCTGCGGACGATGCTTCCCTCCATCCCCACCGCTTACTCCTGGTTACGTCACTGACCTCCAGTTAGGTGAGGTCGGGAACAGTGCAGCAGAGTTCAGGTCACGACGGAACATAACGACTCGTCTCTGTTTCCGATTCCAATCTTTTCCCTGCCTCTCCATCGGGATTTACTTACTTTTTCGCGCCAAACTTTGCGATTCCGGCCAACTCGCCGGTCGAAAGAGAGAAGCCGGTATCGATACTTCTAGTTCCCTTCTAGAAAACTAACTCAATTTTTGACTATTGACAGTGCACAGAGTCTTGTCATATCTTTGGTACACTCTGCTGTAATAAAAAATGGAAATTATAATCTTCGTAAAAAGATGTAAAGGTACAAAAGAAGACTGGCCTCTCGAAACAACGAAAGGTATATACACACGTTTTTTTATTCCATTAATAAAAAAAAAAAAAAAAAAAAAAAAAAAAAAAGGTGCATGTGCAGTGTATCAAGCCGGTTGATCAACTGTACACGATAATATATATGCTAATTTTAAGCGGATCCCTGTAGTTCGTTAGTGTAATTAATACGATCGTTTCGCATTCGTATCTTTCACTGCACAAAGCACCACCAAGCTCTTGGGAGTTTCGTGTCAGCACGCGCCACGTTTGAAAACGTGTTCACTGACCCCGTGGACTTACGACCCGTTTTCTCATATTGTTTCAGATCGCTCCCTCGGCAAAAAAGCTTTGGGGCGTGGACGAGGGCGGCTCCAAGGACGAAGGGGGTGTAAAAGGTGGTGGGATACTTCACCTGGGCGACCACCAGATGTGGCGAGACTCCACCTGGAGCACCTCAGGTACGTTTCCTCACCACGTTTCCAATGATGTTTGCAACGAACAAAACTTTCAAGAGCGCGCCCTCTATATCTCTATATCGTATTTACGCGTTTCATAATTATATTGCAGTTTCTATTACTTTCATTGAAACACACGCGGAAACGCGCTCGGCTCATTGACTAACCGCAGCGAGTACACACTATCGGCGTGCTATCGAGCGTACTGACACGTATCAATGACAATAGGGCTGAGAATATTTGGAATAGGGGGTTTCGAGATGGGGATAATCCATGAACGGGGTTAATCGGAATCGATAATTCATGGATGGCAGACATTAACGCCTGACCATTCTACGTACGTACACCCGTTGCATCCGTACCTTATCTTTCCTACGTGCGTTTGAAAAAAATTAGAGATGACCCTTGTCGTGTTTATTAATTATTGCCCATTAACAGCTTAACGCTATCTCTTCGTTTTTTTCGTTCATCTCAAGTTCAATGTTTCGATGAAGTTTACACTGATCTGACCCAGTCGGCTCGTACGTACGACCGGACGCTTTCAATCTTTTGCCGCCTTTATGCGTTCCGATCCAACCGATCATACCACCGTTAAAGCCCTTTAAATCCCTCGAAATATCCCGATTTCACTCCGCGTTCTTGTGACGCGGATTTAAACGCGAGCTCTAAATCGATATCCATTCGGTCGATATCATTCACGATTGATCGTTACATAATAAGTCAATCGACTTGTGCGCGCTAATTTCCTCTCGAAAAAGAAAGCCGCGTGTCGTTAAAAAAGAAACGAGATCGCGTTGCGTGAGTCAGCCAACCGATGGAACACGATGCGTTACTTGTTTGAGAAATATTTATTCGCGATAAAATTTTATTTATCGGTGATTTTCGGAATTATATCTTTGTATAAATATATATATTTCTTTTTTCGCGAAAATTTCAATTCTCTCTTCGTACGGATCACTCTGGATCTTAATTTTTGTACCCGAGTGTCACTTTCTCGAGACGTATTGATAGCAATTTAAAAGATATTGAGCTTATTAGTTCAGGTATTCGAGCATTGGCTTCTCTCTAACTGTATTTAATAAGAGCAACGACATCGTTGAGCTGGTTTCTTTATCTTCAATATTACGAGATGCAAAAGAAGGTGTGTGATAATTTGAAAAAATTTATTTCGTTTATTTCGGTATAAGCTCTATTTTTTAACGCAATGATGTATTGGATATATTGCGTAAATAGCTATTATTTAGAACCGTGACATATTAAAAAAAAAAAGAAAAATAACGAGCCGATTCCGATTAACACCGTATCCTTTTGTCGTTCGGAGCAAAACGCGCGCGCCTTGTCGGCGATCTTCGAAGGTCCTCGACGGGTGACGTAGAATTCTCTGAACGTGTTCGATACGTGTTTCAATCCCCGGTAAAATTAGAGAGAAAGATGAATCATATAAAAAGTTTGACTTACAATCATACACTATATCACATTCCTTGGTTGGAGGATGCAACGAAATGCGAGAGCGATACCGTGTGTTTTACGTCGTGCGCGCTTATTGATTGGTACAGCGCCGAAAGAACAATATATAGAGACGAAAGTAGAAATACTTGTGTCTCCGCAGCTTCGAGCGGAATGTCAATAATCGATACTCTACCAAAACAGATCTCTCCTAACTGTTTGCTTTTACGAAAACCAAGGAAATCTACAAAGTCCATCCCTCTTCTCTCTCTTTCTCTCTCTTTCTCTCTTTCTCTTTCCCCCTTGCTTTTACGATCAATCGATATCACCCAGGCTTCTGGTATTTTCGAGCCTGGTGTTACGAACTTCTCTATCTCTTTAACCCCCCCAGAATCGTTTTAAAGTTCTCGTTACAGTCTAATCCAGACGAGTCCGTCTTTCTCCGCTCGGCTAGTATTTAGATTTCTTCCTGCTTATTTTATAGCCGTTTCGTGTCGTTGGAGAAATCGTCAGAATTTCTCGTCAATTAAACGGATTACCGTGGTAATTGGTAGAAGCGCGGATGGTAAGGAGAAATGGAGTGAGAGGTTGGAAAGGTTGCGCGGGGTTCTTTCTCATTAAACGGAGCCTTAAGTCGTACAGGGTTGTTGCGCGAGGGCGATGGTACCGCGGCAGTGTTCTGTGTATGCAATGTATGCACGAAACACCTGATTCTCGCGACGGCATGTACCGGCTTCCATGTGCACGCGGCCCGAGTTTGCATGTGT
>NW_006263788.1:222129-225574 GCF_000469605.1 Apis dorsata | reverse complement strand
GGCGACAGACGCCCGGCATCAGCGGCGGTGGGAGCAACGTCCCAATGCCCAGGGTCGTACCTACTGATCCACCCTGTACGTTACCACACCAACCCCCTATATATATACATATATATATACATATATATATATATCTACCTGGACCCGACGAAATTGCGTCATATGGAATCGTAAAATTCATATAGCCCTCTGGAATCCTCGTGAACCTTTCTTTTCTCATGATGTATGAATTCATCTTTTTTTTTTTCTTTACTTTTTTTTTTTCTTTTTTTCTTTCTTTCTTTCTTTCTTTCTTTCTTTCTTTCTTTCCTTCTTTCTTCTTTCCTCGACCATCGCGAAACCCTTTGAATAAAACGGTCTCGCGGGAGAGGCGGCGATATAGTGGCGAACTGTTAAGGATTTTTATGATAGAATTTCCGTTACACCTTTGCGGGTTTCTCGCCCCACGCCTTTTATCGATTGCCGGTTGATACGACACAAGCACGATACGGTTTCGGGATATTGTTAACGTTTCCTTTTAAAATTGTCGAGTTTTGTTCGCGTTGAATAGCTTCTTTCTTTTTTTCATCTTTTCTCTTTAAATATGCGACTGATCATTGTTAGCATTATTTTGAACAGTAAGAAGTTTGAATCAAAGAATTTTTATAGCGATGTAATGAGATGGATGTTTCAATAATCGGTTAAAACTGAAGGCATATTGAATGTTTATTTCACACGTGAGTATCAATTTAATACTAATTTTGTTAATGGGAATGAACGTTGATCGAAATATGCATCCACGTGGTATCGTGATTAACGATATTTTCAATTTTTTTTTAGATCATGCCGTCTCACAACCGATTTCCATGGGTACAGGTAGACGTGTGGGTGTCGGTACTGGATACCATCATCAAACATCAGAAGTTGGAACAGTTCTTAGCCCTAGAAGCAGGTTGGTATATCATTTAATCATACGAATATCAGATATCGTTACGTGTTTTATTAATATAATTGAATATTAAAAAATGATTTGTTTTTACAGTGAAACGGGTGGTCTGGGGGTTAAAATGGTCGAATATGTTCTTGGATCAAGTCCTACGACACCCAAAGATTTGGAGCCCAGAATGGTTTCCCTGAGATTGGTAATTATATATACGAAATAAAATATGAGCAAAAAGGGAAACAATTTTATGGAAATATATTTTTGTTTTCATTGATGCAGAATACTGATGCAGACAAGAAAGAAAAAGAGAAGGGCTCGGCAAGCCCATTTGACAGTTCTAAAGACGATACAGGCCCACAAAATAACGGATTAGCATCCCAGAATGGTCTTGATGACGATAAAGGATTTAAGTAAGTATAGCATAGTATCGAAATAATTTCTCAGCGAAAGAGAATTATATTATAAAAAATATTTTAAAAAGGAGCAAAAATATCTGTATTATGAAAATACAAGTGTACACATGGTTATTATTGGTCGTTATAACGTGACCTACGACAAATTTAGCTTTTGCGTAAATGACTTCATAAGAAAAAGTGCGTAGCTATTCTTGCTCTAGCTATATATAATTGTTTTCAATTGAACGACTGTGAATGTGTCACATGTTGTTCATGAACAATTACTATTGCTATGAGGAACACAATTGAGAAATGTAATAGGACTAACTGTCAAGGGCGTGTATGTTCTACTCGTCGAACGACGACATCATAAGTTTGTGTCTTTAGACTTTCTTGCACCATCATTGTACGCCATCTGGTGTGTCGTTTGATCTTCATCTGTTCGATATTACCGACATTCTTTATTCCGCGGTTTATTCTATATTACTGCAGTTTATTTTTTCCTGTTAAATAACGAAAACATTTATGATTTGTTGTTTATTGAAAAATCTTTATATTTTTAAATATCGATTAAAATTGTAAATTGATGTTTATTGCATGTATAGAAAACAGGAAATTTTTAATATAACGTAAACAATGTTTTGTTTTTTGTTATCATTTTTTGAATTTTATCAAAACTTTTTTTATTAAAATTCGAACACTGAGATCGACTGGATTTACAATAAATAAAACAGAATAAAGTATAGAATAAATAAAGTAGGAAAAATACATTGAAATTTATATAATAATCTTATCGTTTTTACTTAAGAATTCCGCCATAATAATGATGATGTTTCATTATTATTGTTAGCCATTTCTTTTTCATAAGATTTCTAAATATTGAATTCGTGAACATTGAATTATATTACGCCTGTCATTGCGAAATATACCGTTATTTTGCGTTGCTAATCGTACATTCGTAGAATCTTGCACGACAAGTTTGGAAAGATTTTTTAAATATTATGCAGAATATATCGATTTGTTTTATGGCAACTTTCATAACTGATATTTATAATAACTGTCAAATGAATTATTTCTCATATTTTTATAATTTTATTAATGATTTTTAATTTGTGTTAGGAAATTAAAGTAAATTGGTTTCGGAAGGAGCTAATTGCAACTTTCTAATTATTATTTTTCTCTTTATCACTCGTTTATTTTGATTGTATTGTAATTATATAATTATACATTTAAGTATTTTATAATTATAAAATACTTATACGTACGTATAAGTGTAAACACTTGAGTAACGTTGCAAAAAGATAGCTATCAGGATGTGTAAAATAGAATTCTTTTACTCTAAGATTTCTATGTTCACGTCACATGGAATCAGATCCATGACATTTACGATTGTCGTTTTATAATGGCTAAGGAAAGCTACGTCACTTTCTTTATATAAAAAATAAGAACAACAATCTTACTGAGATACGAAAAAAGTCAACTTTTATATATATATATAAATATCTTATTTTACTATTTCAAAGACTGCATAATCTCTTTGTCTTTGCTTCCTCTTTACTCTCGTATCAAAAAAATCGTTACTTGTAAATTATAATTGATATTGTTGTAATAATTCCATTGTCCGTCATTTATACACATTATAACGATCATTAACATTGTTTCCGAATATTATCCAATAATGAATTACTTTTTCTCTTTTTAAAGAAAAAGATCGCTCAACGTTGTTCTTTATTTTTCATTTATTCAGTCGTACACCTGGGAGTCGCCAACCTTCTCCAGGCGAGGAGGAATTTCAGAAGAACGCTGCTGCTACTCTGGCTGTAAGCGCTGGTGGTGGCGGGGTCGTATTATTGAAACCTGGTGTCGATGTGGTTGGAAGCGAGGAACATTTCATGGCGGCCTTTGCCCCAGCTCCACCGCATCATCTTCAACATCATCAAGCACCACCGACACATCATCTCCAACATCCACACTCGCACGCGGCACAACTCTTTGGTGCACAGGCTCCGCCACCCCCACAGGGCCCTCCACCTTCGCAGCAACAACAACAGCAACAGGGACCTCCGCAGCCACAAGACACCACTACTCACTTTGATGTTCAGGTAAGTCTCGACCTTATTGTTCCCCT
>NW_006263788.1:218707-221973 GCF_000469605.1 Apis dorsata | reverse complement strand
TTTTTTTTTTTTTTTTTTTTTTCCTCTCTCTTTCTCTCGGGAGGAGGAATACGACTTTTTGCGGTACGAGACAATACGCGTGGGGGAATAACGTGCGAATAAGCGTGTCTCGCCTTTGTGAGACATTAGCGAGCGACCGAAAAATTACACGAATGACGACGTATGTCTGTCTAGCAACCGGTTGTTGTTCTTGGACCCGGTTAGGGATGATTCTAACGAATTATCAGAAGGTTGTCCTAGTTCTCGCGTTAGCTCCAAGTATATTTTGGCATGGTGATTAATAAATCACGAATCACGTATTCGTAAATTGTGAAAGCAATCGGACCAGTTTAGGCACGTTCTAAATAGATGTACCACGAGATTTGCTGATTATTATCAAAAGCTGTTTAGTCAAATCCATTAATCGCATTAATTGATTAGAATGGATATATACACTTTATATACTTCTATCAGATTAAACATTTCAACGAGACGCTTTGAAACCTCGAAGAGAAACATTTGACTTTTCGGATGATTAAACTCTATTTCCTCCCTTTTGTCAGCCGTACATCCGGAAAGATGTATGACACGTTCGTACCGTCATAATATCTTTATTATTCAACAAGCGTGTTTAATGGATTATGCCTTACACTTGTACATGCCTCGTAAACGTTTTTTTTTTTTTTTTTTTTCTGTGTCGAACCGATTCTGTATGTCTAGCCAGTCTGGAACTCGAAGAATCCTTAATAGTTCTAGAACGATGTATTTAAAGTCTGTAGATGGTTTTCCACGCGAAGGGCGTCGCTACCGGCGTTAATTTAGCGATTGTACTGGTGACTAGGAAGAGGTTATTTTTAAGCAGCAAGCAGCTGATACTAACGAGCGGTCCAACCACCGAGCAACCCTCTTGTACGGGTTCTCGACGGACTTCCTTTGCTTTTGAAGTCGCGTTTCATTCGAACGAGCCTGCCTATCCAGGGGTGAAGGCACGGCCGGAACGACAATAGAACGGACGGAATAGTTTGCATGATTTACTAGCATTTTTTTTCACCGAAATTATTATTAACACCGAATTATTAACGCCGTACCGTCTTCCTCGGCTAAGGTTAATTATAGAAGATCGTAAACTGTGATGCACGCGTGATGCCGCGGCTTTCGTAATTGCAAATCAAAGTATTTACAATAGACGTTTATTTCAACGATGACTATGCAACTTGGCAAACTTTTGACATTTACGATTTTCAATCTGGTTGATGAACAAGATCGAATGGTATTCCACGACATTATTTAAAAGGCAACGATAACGTAATATAATCTTTAAAATTCGAAGCGTGTTCTTCTCTTATTATTTTGCTTCAATTTTTTTTAGAGCATAGTCGGCAGAAAAAAATAGACGCGTGTCATTTTTTCTGCTTGCGTCATTGCTCGCGATTCTCTCTTTACTGCTCGTTTCGTTCGTTCGATTATATTTTTAAAGTATTCGGAGTAAGTACGGTTTTTGTCCCATTCTATTGTCCCTCATTCTCCCAGATACGAGTGATTTATCCACGAGTTCCGTTAAAAACATTAAGACATGATTGAATCGTGTATAATTTTGAAAATAAGTTCCGCTCTAATAAATTGACCATCAGGCACACGGTCGAGGCATCCTGCCGCAAACTTGGCTTCGAAATACGACCAACGATCGAATCTTTCCACTCTCGGCAACCTTGGCTAGCTTTATCCTTGAGAATCTAGCTTCATAGGGCATAGCTGCTTTCATTTTTTTTTTTTTTTTTTCCCCCTCTCTCTTTCTCCTTTTCTTCTCTCTATTTCGCTCAACGAAAAAGACTCCTCCCTCCCTTTCGTATTGGAACTCGGTATGACCTGACAGGCTTAAAAGACGAGTAGAAGGGGAATGGAAAACGATCTCGTCCTCCGGCGCAGACAAATGTATAAATCACGGAGTGACAAGTTCTCGACATCTACTTCGAATCCTATTCAGAAAATAGAACAAGCGATATATAGCCTATCTCCTAGCACATATTCATATTTATGCACGTTACACTGCATGTCCGAACGTTATACGGGTGAATGTATCAAAGTGTCTTTCGTTATGAAACCTTCTTCATAGTTCGACCGACATCGAGCAATTTCGCGTTACGCGGTTACCCGCTGCTTTTTAATCTTTATCGCAATATCGTGTGCTCTCTTTCTTTTCTCTCTCTCTCCCCCCCTCGGAGCATCGAGATTATTATTATTATTTTTATTATTATTATTATTATAAGACGTTTCCTTATTATTGTTATTAATATCGTAAATAATCTCTAATTTCTTTCGAAGGAATAACCCCCGATCTCGGAAGCGTAAACGTTTAATTTAGAGCTTGAGAATAACACAAGTTATCGAAGTCGAGCTCGATTCGAAAGCGGTCGATTCGAAATTGGAACGGGGACCGGAAGTCGAGGACATCGACGTGTATACCGTTCACGTTGACGTCTCGTTTCAAGTATAGGTGTCTCGTTTACGTTCCACATTCTTCGCTGTTTACAGCAAAACCGTTCTTCCTATTCTAGATTGTAGCTAGTTCGATATATATATATCCATTTCTCTTTCGAGCAGGATTACGCGTTGAAAGATTGGACGGGTGATGCTCGATTAAAAACGAAACGAAACGTCTCTTTTAAAGATAGATAGAGTTTTTGTAAGAAAATCGATAATTTCATTCCGTGGCACGTGACGGCCAGATCCCTCTTTGTGCGAAATGCATCCCGCGATTCCTCTGAGCGCACAGGCGCGTAAAGGTGTTCGCGCTTGAAGGTGTAAACGTTTGGATAAAGAATTTGTTCAGGGGTTAACAGATTAACTCGAGGTTTTTCTGCGATTCACACCGATGTTTATTAAGAAAGTCTCTCTTTCTCTCTCTCTGGTCGCTGGTGAATATACAATTCTGGTTGGAAAAGAGGAAATCATAAATGAAAGGGGAGAAAATGCGGTGTACAAGACCTCCTCGGGTCGTCCAACTCGTTTTCCCTCCCCCTCTGTCCGTCTCTGTTTTTTTCTTCAGCGCTCTCTCTCTCTCTCTCTCTCTCTCTCTCTTCTCTCCATCTTTTCGTGCGTAGCGTGCGCGCGAGCGAGCTCACGTTCCCTCTCCTCTCCTCTCCTACGGGAAATAGTACCCATCGTAGCCAGCATTGTTCCCAGGGTAAGGGCCATAGCTGCATTTTCCACGTGATGAACGAACCGCGTATGCACAGGTGCAGCTCGACTGCCATGCCTCCTGTAATCTCTTTCTTCCTTGCACGTTC
>NW_006263788.1:215185-218134 GCF_000469605.1 Apis dorsata | reverse complement strand
CGGTCGCGTTTCAACGATCTCCATCGGACGTCGCGAGTTCAGAGACACACGCACCACCCACCATCCACCTCCTCGCCGTCCAATATTCCCGCCACTTGAACGCTGTCCTTCGGTTTTTATCCCTCTCTTTGTCGCGTCTCGCGAATATTTCCACGAACCGTTGCATGCCGTGCGCGGGTTCTTCCCGACGTAACACACATAAAAATAGAACGCTCGCGCTGCTTACGAGCGTATTACGCCGCCGTTTATGCACGCGTGCTTGCCTCCGGAGCAGCAGCGAGCGGTGTGCGATGGTACGAGAGGAGTGCGTGCACACACGAGACACGGCTGCCCTCTGATCGCGTTATTACGCGAAGGCTCGTGCTCGTCAGTGCATGAAGCGATTCCCAGACCTCGGTCTCTTCTTTCTCCCCTTCTCTCTGTGTTTCGTTCTCTCTCTTTTTCTCTCTCTCCCCTCTCTCCCTTTTGCGTCTTCTCTCCATTCTTCGCGTACCTCGTTCCTTCCTTTTCTCGTACGCGACCACGCCGCGCGACCTTCTCGTTTTTTCCCTCTCCTCATCATCCTCNNNNGGAGGTAGTGGCTGGCCCCCTTCTCTCTTTCCTCTCTCTCTCTTTCTCTCTCTAAGTTTCGTTCGCATTTTCTCCTCTCCTCTTCCTTCTCTTCTTTTACTTCTTTTTCGGCCGTGTATACGTACATACCTTCCCTTCTCGCGATCACGCGAAAAGCAGGAAGAGGAGCACGGGAAAAGACGGAGAGGGGGTGGGGAGAGAGAGAGAGACTCTGTAAAAGTGTGTATTATACACGTATATATACATGTAATATATATATATATTATATACGTATATACGAGTATATGTGTACATATATATATACACGTAAATATACACGCATACAAGCGGAGGAGGAGCATCGGGTTGTTGACTCGGTGCCCATTCAGCATAAAGTGCAATGACTTCCTCCTGATGAAAATCTGTATCATCGGCCGAAGGTTGAAGTCTTTGGGGTAAGCGCGGCGTTCTCCACCGCCATAGCATTTCCGGTCAGAAATTCCGAGCTACTGTTCCATTCCCAGTGGGGGCTTCTTTGTCGTCGAAATATCGAGTTTCGCGAGAGCTTCGTTTTTCAGCCTTTCAGCTAGCCACGTTTCCGTTTTAAACGCTTTACCGTTCCTTTGACGAACTGACAAATATGCACGCGAACCACCCTATCCACGACCGGCTGCCTATTGTCGCTCCCAAACCATGCCTTCACCACGCCTGTTGTTCAAGAAGTCGATACGATTGTTTACGGACCCTGAAATTCTTCGCAGAAAACGGGTTTATCCTCTCTCTGTCTTTTTATCTCCCTCTCTCTCTCTCTCTCTCTATCTCTTCTTTCTGTCCGATATTCCATCAAACTCGTCGAATTTTATGCGGGGATCAAACGCAACGATGGAGGTTTCTAAATGTCAATCGTTCCGATTTTCCTTGGATCGGAGTACGGGTTTTGTTTGGATTCGCTTTTGGCCAGCGAATCGACTTCGTTGTTTCATCGTTGGTACAGTTTTACAAATAATCGCTAACGCTGCCTCAAATTGCCTGACGATATGCTCGAACAAGCCAAGTGCTTGTCACTCATTCGACGATATTTTTGGTAGACTTACATAATCGGCCATACTTACGCAGCTAACCAAACCCTCCTTATCCCTCCCTTCCTCATCTATGGCCCGTTCCTCAATTTTTCACGCTAGCTGACTCACTTTGGCATAGCCAACCACGGAAGCCGCGTACACCGCTCCACATATATATATATATATATATATACATACCTACGCGTTTCGGTCCACAAAGGAATTTGTCCCGTTTGTTATATCAAATTTTCCATACTTCAACTTCATCGTTCACGCCTCATTATTCCGCGGTGCACAGGTTTTTTTTTTCTAAGTTAAACCGGCAATTTTTTTTTTTAAATAGAACTCGAAACAATTTTCATTCTCTTCTCTGCTCATTCTTCTGCGCACATTCGACCGATGCGATCGTACGTATCGTTCCTTTTTCTCTTTTCCCTTTCTTTCTTTCTTTCTAATTATCGATCGAACCAGCCTTAACATTGACGAGCTTAGTTAGCCGCGAAGTTCGCAGGTGGCAGGCAACGTCGTGTTCCTCGAGTGAGGCCAACTATATGCGCGTGTTGGCTAATCGGAAACAACAAGGATTAGCAAATCCACGACGAAGTAGCGTGATAGAGGCTGAAGCAATTAGGGACGGCAAGAATGTGCGCACCATTTCCTTACCTCGACCAATTACACCGTGCTTTCATCGGAAGGCTACACTCCAATTAGACGTAATCTACTTCGCTCCCGCTACACGCCTTCTATAAACTACTGTTCCCGACAGATTTATTAAACAACGATCCGTTTGTCGGATTCGTATCATTTCACGGTAATCTTCGTAATTAATCGAAAAGTGATTCACCCGATTTCGAGCGAGTTAGAAAAATCCAAATTCCTCCTCTCCTCTCATTTTTTTTCTCTCTTTCCTTCTGTTCGCATTTCGTCGAGAAGGAGCAACAACGCGTCGCGCCATTTAAACCGCGCCTCCTCTCATTTTTCCGGCATCCGTCCGCGTTTCATCGTTTTAGCGGAAGTTTATGTAAGTGTCTCGCGCGCGTCGCGTTCGCCGACGCGGAAACCGAGCGAATGGGTCAAAGGATCTCGCCAGTCTCCTGGAAGACTACCGTCTCGGCAATTAAGTGGAAGGATCCGATCTTTTCAGACACGCGCTACCAAGCCCCGTGAATTTTCCTCGCTCCCTCGCTAACTCTCGGGGATCGAATTTCGCAGACAAGAGAACTCGTTTGTGTTTCCCTTTTCCCGAATCGTAACACGAATCTAATAATTACCTCCCTTTTGTTTTTCCATCGTGAGAGAATATCGATTCGAACTTCTCATCCACCAGTTTCAAATCTTC
>NW_006263788.1:214743-215110 GCF_000469605.1 Apis dorsata | reverse complement strand
AGATGTTGATTTTTTTTTTTTTTTTTTTACGAATTCGCGCGTAATTTTTGCGCAAATAAAGCAGTCTTTGACTCGATATTCGATATCCGTAAGTTTAATGATTTTTAACGATTTTTTTTGAAGATCGTTTACGAGAAACTCGTCTCTCGAAATTCTTCTTTCAACAGTTGTTAATTCGTGTATTTTAGGCGTAATATTCTTCCGTGTTTCCCCGGCGTTTTCGGTGTCAGGCCGATTATTTCCCCGGAGGCCGAAATTACCACGTAATTCCTCACTCTTGCCTTCGCTCTCTTCTAAGCCCGTTAATAGGTCGTAGGGAAAGGTCAGGGTTGATGTTGGTTGGAAATTTGTCCGAGTATCGTGCGAT
>NW_006263788.1:212806-214733 GCF_000469605.1 Apis dorsata | reverse complement strand
TGTGTTACTCTCTCTCTCTCTCTCTCTCTCTCTCTCTCTCTCTCTCTCTCTCCGTCTGTTTCTCGCGGGAAAGCTCTTTCGCTGATGACTCATCCGAATATCCGTGGAATGTTTGCTCGAAACGTCGATTGAAAAAATGCACGGAGTCGGCGCTTTTCAACATATTTTCGTGTCCCGCGTTCGTCCAGGAAACACCGATAACATTTTCAATCTCGTAGACGGTCTCTTTCCTTTTTTTTTTTTTTTATATATAAGGTAGAAGTTAATTAATACCGACACTGGTACTCGTCTCACGCCACGATATAATATGAACGAATGCTAAGAACACGGAGTTTTAATATTGCTTTGTCATGCGACACTTCTTCAAGACGAAAATGACACTTGGTCCCGTGTTATTAATGAAACGAGAGAGATCATTAGTCTTAGAAGAACAGCCTCGTGGTGGATCCTAATTAAAACCACCGGGGATCACCCGCGGAGTCGAATCTAGGCTAGAAACCAGCTTGAAGTAGCCTCTCCACCTTCACCTCCAGCCTTGCTTCAACGTGTGACCACCCCGCGCATCTTTCGCGCCCTCTCCCTCCCTGCCTCCTTCCATCCGCGACACCCACCTCATCTCGAGCGTGGAAACACAAAGCACAAACGCCCTGGAAATCGTGACCAAGTGCAAACTCCAGAAACCGACGGTGCTCAAAAAAAAAAAAAAAAAAAAAAAAAAAAAAAAGAAAACACCGATTCCGATCTTTCATTGTGTTGATCATCGAGAAATGAAGGAGCAAATAAAAACGCAAATCGAGCGAGTTACGTAAGTAAATCGAGGTAAAAAGAGGAAGAGAAGGGTAAGAAATGTAATGAACCGAGCGTTTCGAAAATTTTCGTTTCGACTGAAACATTCCACTCCCGATAATAATCGTACGAGCGGCAATTTCGATGTTTACGTTTTTCCATCGATTACGTTTTATCGATCGCTCGTTAAAGAATTTCAGTCGTGATTACACCCCGCCACTGGAAAGAGAGAGAGAATCAAAGGGTGGAAAATTCCAAGTGTGTTGTCGCTTGATCGGCGTTTATCCCCTTTTTTTTTTTTTTTTATTATTATTTTTCCTCGGCGAAAGACTCTTTAAAAACCACCACTTCCTGCGGTGGTTGGGAACGCGTTTGTTGCACCGTCGTCACGGGTGCATGTGCACACAGGTAGCCGAGCGAATGGATTTGCAAGTGTAGGCAATCGGTAACTATATTTTTACACGTATGCCGCGTTCAGCTGGAAATTTTTTTCTTATAATAAAAGATCCTAGGGTGTGCGGGCAGCGTTGCCGTGTTTCACAAGGGTTGGTAGGGGTCGAGGAGAGAGAAAGAAAGAGAGAGAGAGAGAGAGAGAGAGAGATATCGTATGGAGAAACGGCGAGAACGAGGAGAACCTCGCGGCACCTAACACGCGAACTCGCGTGCTCGTCCATCCCTCGGAATCTAGGGGTTCTCAACTTTTCCACAGTGGGAATCGAATCTCGTAGGTCGATTCATGCATCCTTGCGATACCTCCCCGCGGGGGTCAAAGACATCGATCCGATCCACTCTAGTGTCGCGAGACGACGAAATACATCTCGAGAAAATAGGGAATATCGTAGGTTAGAGGGGTGGGGGGATTCGCTTTGGAAACATCGAACCGTCTCTTTTCTTCCCTTCTAGGGTGAATAGAACAGAAGAGACGTTCGGAGAGGAGAGGCCCAATTTTTCTCCATTACTTTCCCGATAGATATGGAATGGTAATATCGCGTTTATTATTGACCCCGTTCCTTATCGCGTATAATATCGCCCTCCATTATTTCCACGTATATTAATTAAACGTAAATATATATATATATATATTATATTATATTATCGGTTTAGGGGGTGGGCGTCGGTTTCGTCGTTTCCTTCGTTCGTT
>NW_006263788.1:211956-212369 GCF_000469605.1 Apis dorsata | reverse complement strand
TGTGTGCACATTTGTACTTTGCTCGTGCCCCCTCCCCCCCCTACTCTTTCACGAGCAGCTATATTCTCATGGGCAAACGTATTTGCGCATTTATGTATATGGAAGCACCAAGTTGCTGATATGTAAATAATAGCTGCTGCAAGGTACGGTTGGATAGGGGGTATGAATAGCCCTCTCCCCTTTTCGATTGCCTCTCCTCCTTTTCTTCGCCGATACGTCGAGCCTTCTTCCCGTTCCACTCGCTACATTCTCTTTTCCCCTATAATTACTTCTTTTTATTTTTTTTTTTTTTTTTTTTCCCCTCCTATAACTATCCATCGGTTTTCCCGGTTCTCAGTTTCTGTTTCTCCCACTCAATCTTCGATCAACTCCGCTTCTCTGTCAACCCCACTTCTCTCTTCCCTTCCATTCCT
>NW_006263788.1:210563-211938 GCF_000469605.1 Apis dorsata | reverse complement strand
TTTCTTTTCCCTCCTTCTCCTTTTTTTCCCTTCTTCTTTTTTCTTTTTTTTTTTTTTCTAACTATTACCCACTGTCTTTTTTTTCTCTTCGTCTCGAGCTACCCTCTCGCTCGCACTCTTCCTTTCTCTGCACCGCTCTCCTTCTCCATCGTGTTGTGTATTTTCCTCCTTTTTTCTTTTATAACACTCCCCTTCCCTTCCCTCCCCTTCCCTGTGGCCGCTTCTGTGTCGGTGGTTCCCATCTCTCTCTTTGTCACTCCCCGCACAACTCCACTGTGTGTCGCCGTATCGTTCTATATATGTGTGCGTGTGTGTGTGTGTATGTGTGTGTGGCCGCAAAAGGGAAAGGGGGAGAGCTCCCTGTAGACAATAGGCTGTTGGCTACGGGCGACGACAATGTGCCGGCTGCGCAAGAAAGAGGGCTGCCTTCGCCCGTCTGCTTTCCTCTCTCGCCACGCTCTCGTTTCTTCTCCTCCGCGCTTCTCCTTCCTCTCTACCCGCTCCCTTTCGGCTCTTCACCGGCCCTGAGAACCCTCGAGGTGGTACAGCGTACATCAAAATTAAGGCACGGCCAATTAAAGTCGCGCCAAACGCGTTCTCCCCTCCCCTTCCCCCCCCTTCCCTCAGGCCCGACCTCAACGAAGCCGAGGACGTGGTCGCACCCCCCGTGGCGCGATTTTCCTCGTGGAAGTAGAATAGGGAAATTTTCACGGGCGCGAAAGGAAAGTTGGCGCGATCTTTAGCCTCGAATCGAATCGGTATTTCGGGATCCACGATATTTTTGACGTCGCGATTCTTGCGGGGGGCAGGCGGCAGGGGACCAGGGGGAGAGAGAGAGAGAGAGAAAGAAATGTTGCTCGATACCTCGTAATAATAACGCTCGGCCGCAAAAGCGGTCTGCAGCTTTTCTAAACTTGTCAGGTCGACGTGAAAATCGATATACGCACGAGGAAAGAAGAGAGATGAGAGAGAGGTGGTGGTAAATGGGAATAAAAAGAGAGGAGGAAAGAGAGAAAGAGAGAGAGAGAACTTACGTTCGTACTAGTTTGCAGTCAATTATTGGCATTTAGGAGAGAATCGTGTATATATATATATATATATATATATTTGTATGTATGTAGGTCTGCGTTTTAAATCTAACCTAGTGTTAACCCTTCCCCACGTGCCGGTTCGATCGAAGGGGAAACAATGCCAGGAATATTGTAGGCCAATTGATTTTATTTTTTCCTCCCTCTTTCAAGGGATCACCGGTGTTACGTTTTTATCCTGGCCTCTGTTATCCACGGGATACCACGATATCATCATTCCGGAATACCTTTCAGTTTCGCTCAGAGACTTGATTCATCATACTACGTCACCGCATTCGTGTCACGAG
>NW_006263788.1:209560-210062 GCF_000469605.1 Apis dorsata | reverse complement strand
GAAAGCACTTGGACGGGAAGAGGGACGGAGAGGGAAGATGGATGAGAGTGAGGGAAAGAGGAGAGGCCTAGAGAGGATAGGAGAGAAGGGTGCCTCGGGGACAGGGACTCAGGAACGTCTGTCAATATTGGAAATTACATGCAAAGTCTCGTGCTACTTTCACTGGCCAACTGAATTATTCAGAATAACCATAGAGCCATGGCCGTGCGGACATCGAGGGGGGGGGGGGGGGTTGCGATGTCGCATCGCGCAGGATCTTCTTAACCCTTTGCTTATTCTCCGCCGACTTTTTCCTACTCGCGAGAAAAATTTCATTTCCCATCCGAGTTGGCTGGTATGTCGCCATGAATGAGAAACTCGGCCCGTTTTCACCATGGAAACGATGGTTTAACGTTCCAACGGCTTTATCCGTCAATCGTAAGGGAAAACGGATTCGAACTTTTCGATCGAAAAGGGAGGAAAAAAAATTTGTCGCTCGATTATTCCTCTTTGCAAAAATGTT
>NW_006263788.1:208882-209397 GCF_000469605.1 Apis dorsata | reverse complement strand
GAGAGAGAGAGAGAGAGAGAGAGAGAGGAAAGAGGAAAATGAACGAATCGTCGAATGGAAACACAAAGTTAATCGGACAAACGTTGCGCGATCGCGTCGCTCGGTTCACTTGTTCCGCTGGCGGATTCCCTCCAATCGAAATGAGCGCAATTAAAAACCGAAATTTAATCGCGCGCGGGAACGATCAGAGACCCTCGAGCGCGTCGCAACGTTCCTCAATGGGAATCGATGAATTCCCTTCACGTTTGCGTGTACGAATGTTTGAGGAGGAATGGCCGGATTCGCGAGGTTTGCCGTATCCTCGTCAAAGAAGCGGATGAAAGCGAGTCGAAGGGTCTTCGAAATCGTCGAATTGCAGTCTCTTCTCCCTTCGATCGGGAATGGAGGAGGAGGAGGGCTGGAAGGGGAAGGAGGGCCTTCCCCGTGCAATCTGTTTGCCGAGTAACGAGAAATGTTCTCCTGAAACGCGGGGAAAAACGCGGAAATGGGGAAAAAAAATGTTTGGCAATGGGGAA
>NW_006263788.1:200186-207523 GCF_000469605.1 Apis dorsata | reverse complement strand
AATGTGATCGGTTAGAAGAGAAACGCGCCTTCCTCTCCTCGCCGTGACGCGTACGCGCGAACGAGCCGCGTCGCGACGATTAATCGGTCATTAATTCTCGGTCGATCGGTGTTCGAAAATAGGGAAGACGAATCTCTTGCCGCGAAATCGTGGAACCTCTCTCGCGGCTTTGTCGTGTCCTCGGCGAAAGAGGAGTCCACAGGGAGGGAAGAGAGAGAGAGAGGGTGAAGAAGTCTCTGAGGGCTGTATTCTCGTTGGATCTCGTGCTCCACGAGTAGAACGAACCGTCTGGCTCGTTGGCGCGACTGAGATCGGAGCGAATCACGGTTGGAGGAAAGGAGAAAAGGGTTTCTAGTGAAAAAGGAAGAGAGAGGGAGAGCGAGAGAAGGATGAGTGGGAAGGGGAAAGAGCAGAAGACGGAAAGAAGGAAAAAGCGAAAGAAGCGAAGGAGTGAGAGATGGAACGAGAGGGAGAGGGAGGGAGGGAGAGAGAAGGAGACGGACGCACGACGAGCGAGCGCGATGGAGAGAGAGAGAGAGAGAGAGCGGGGAGAACGATCGCGAGGAGTAGAGCGAGAGAGGGAGCTGTGATGGGGAAAGAAAGAGACTAGGATGGAGAGGAACGGAGAGGCGAAAGGAATGATAGAGGGAGAGAAAGAGAGCGGGAAAGGGAGGAAGAGAGAGGGGTGTACGCGTCACACCGGCCGCGTCGCGTCGCGTCACTCAAAGCTCGGGCCATGGGAGCGAGGAGGCTCGAGAGGAGGCAGTCAGTTCTCAACTGCCTTTCTATGCGGCAACCGTTGCGAGCGCGGCTTAAGCCCGGATCACGCTGGACTTAACGGCTCGCTACGGAGAACCGGCCTTCTTCTTCTTCTTTACACCGCTTTCGTCGAAGCACACTTGGATACCACCGAGGAAGCTCGAACAGCTCGAAAACGCATTAACCAAGGACACGGGGGAACGTATTATACTCGTCGCGTGTTCTATTCGACGAAGAAACATCGCGGTGTGACAGAATGACTATGACTTCTACCTCGAAGGTGTAGAGCCACCGTCTGGTCTTCCGTGTTTAAGCCGCGTAATCTCGTGCCTTCTCAGCGATCTTTCTTTTACTTTTTTTTTTTTTTTTTTTTTTTTTTCCCCTCCCCTTCTCCCCGTTTCCTCCTCGTTGTTACTCGTGAGTCGTAAGTGTCTCGTCGACCGATATCGTCGTTTTTTACACAGTGTGCAATTTTCGGGAGTGTGTGCAAGAGTAAGGGTGAACCACGTAGTACCACGTGGTTCCGTGTAATTTCCGTATCTATATCGTTTCTTTTTTGACAGTGCGATCGGAACAGTGTATCGCCGAGAGCGATGTTCTCGATCATCGAGTTGTCGAGCGAAAGATCGTTCTAACGGAACAGTGATCGCCAGCGGATCGAAAGGGGAATGCCTGCCGCGCTGGTTTACCGCAAAAGTTTCACCGATCTGCCGTTTCCCTCTTGAACTTGGTGACTTTTAAAAAAAGAAAAGAAAGAGAAAGAAAGGAAGAAAAGGGAAAAGAGGGGAGAAAAAAAAAAACATGAAATCGGATTCTGGAATCGATTGAAACGGTGTTGGTGAAAAAAAGAAAAGAAAAGAAAAAGAAAAAAGGAAGGAGTGAAAGAAAGAAAAAGGAAGGAAGGAAGAAAAGAGAAGAAAATAGAAGAGTGGGGGAAAAAGTTCCTTCTACTATTTCTCCGCACGGTGAATTTAGTGCGCGCGTGTGTACGTGAACGTTCTATAGATTCGAGGCGATTATCGGAGCGGACGCGATAATAAATGCTAGCGTCTCGCGAAGCCCCGTCCGTTGGCTGAGCGGGAGAGAAGGATTAGGGGGAGAAAAAGAAGAGCGGAGGAGGAAATCTCAGCCCTGGGTCAGAAAATATGGTCGTGCTCGAGCTGGAGACCGTGTATGCCCAGGCTGCCCCCCATACGAAATTGCTGAACAAGCGTTTCGTTGGGGCACACCATTGGCTGGGCCCTCTCAAGGAGGCCCTGGTCGCTCGACTCGCGGCTGACAAGGTACAGACTTAATCCACTTGCTCCGCATTTACGCGTCCGACGAGATCCGAACTCGGAAGGAAGGGGGGGGTTGCGCGCGATCTTTCGAAAGAAGCGCTTCGGCGGAGAGCGATCGACGATCGATCGTACCGATCTTTTTTTCTCTCTCTCTCTCTCTCTCTCTTTTCCCTCTTCACGATTTCCTCTATACCAGATTTTGAACGTCGCCGCGAACGATATTTATAAGCGTTCAGGATTCCTGCCCGATGCACTCATNGGCATTAGACAAAAACGTTCATTGAAGATTTCGTCGGCGAGGGGGACTGCTCGACGACGAGCCGCGGCGCGAATGTTATTTATAATGCGCGTTTCGGGACCGCGAAACGTTTTCTAATCCCGTGTGTTCCACGGGCGAAAAATCGAGGAGGCGAGGAGAAAGGAGCGGAGGAGGAGGAGGAAAGTGGATTCGTTCGAAGTGATAAAGGGATAAATCGTGTTTTGCGCGGCGTGGATCGAGACAGCGGTTTTTTTTCTTTCTTTTTCTTTTTTCTTTTCTTTTTTTTTTTTTTTTACGCGACTCGAGTTCTCATCGACGGCGCGTAAAAGCACGAGGCGCAACCGTTTCTAGGCACGACCGTGTATAACATCGATGCTTTAATCAACGCCACGGTGCACGGTTAATCTCGATCGATTTTTTTCTTCCTCTCGCGCCGCTTGCTGCCAATGAAACGAACGAGATCGGTTACGTCCAGTTTCCGAACGGTTTAACCATTCGGCCGAGCGCCGAGGCTGTTGCTATCCGTCACGCGCGCTATTTTCGATGGACGAGCAATAAAAAGTTAGTCTATTAAATATCTAAACTTTTCCCGTTAATGAGGTTGCTAATATGTGTATCGGCGCACGTTTAACTGTATTAGGTCAGGAACGTGCATATGCGCATACCGTGCCCTCCTCCTCCTCTTCCTCTCCCCTCTCCCCCTCCCTCTCCCTCCATCGCGATACATCCGAGCAGATATAATCGAGTAACCTGCTTTAACCTCGAATAACACGCGTCCTGATTTAAGAATTGCATCTCCGATAAACAGAGGGGAATATAATTCGTCCTGCGGTTTATCGTGCCCAATAATAAATTTATTCGAGAATTTTTATTCTCGAATTAAAGTCAACGGAGAAGTGGGGAAAAAAAAAAAAAAAATAAAATAAAATAAAAAGTTTAGGGAACTCGAGGAAGGAAAGATCGAGGTTCTCGATAAACGATATTATACTTTTCACCGTTAACCGTTTCCCCGAAAAGATAGAGCGTATATTGGTGCGACAAAGAGAAATCGAAGTCGCAGACACACAGACTTTCCGCGAATCACGGAGCCGATGTTCAGCGACACGTTTCGCAATTCTGAGTTGAAAGATACTCTCTTCTCTTCACGTCCCGATTACCGGTTACACGGTACGTCCACGGTATTTCTCTTCTCTCCTCCCTCGGAGGAGGAGGAGGAGGAGGAGGAGGGGGAAGGGGATTTTTTCCGGGGGAAGAAAATTGGTTCTGTGGATGTCGCCGCCGCGGTTCTTAATTCACCCTCGTGGGGAGAAAGAAAGAAGAAGAAAAAATAGAAAAGAGAGAGGGAGAGAAGAGAATCGAGAGGGAGGAACTCAAAGCGGAAGACCGTGAGACACTCGATAATTAAGAGAGAAAACGAATACGGGGACTGCGGTGTTCCGAGCCACACAGAGTCACGACGACAGTTTTCAACGGAACTCGTGGAAAACGAACGGTTGTTTCGCGTTTGCGAGTTCCTTAATCCTCGGCGTTTACACACACCGTTACACACCGAGCTTAGTGTTGTGTCGTGTCGTGTGCAAGTGTGTTAACCGAGTTTAAAAATTTTTCGTCGATCACAGCGCAACTCGATCCCACCTCCTTGGAATACTAATCGCGCGAGGATATCCTAAGCGAGGACGAGCTTGTGCTTGGAGGAGTACCTCGCATAATTTTATCTTTTCTTTTTTTTTTTTTTTCCTCCCTCCTTCTTTCTTTCTCTCTTTCCTTTTTTTCTTTTTTTTTTTTTTTCCTCCCTCCTTCTTTCTTTCTCTCTTTCCTTTTTTTCTTTTTTTTTTTTTCCACGTTCCACCACCAGCGACCGCGTCGTTAAAAAGTCTTACGAAGCAGAAATCCGGTTACGTATTGTTCGTCTGCGCGAAATTTAAGCGTGCAATTTTTTCTTTTTTTCCTTTTTTTTTTTTTTCGGACCACGTCGAGGCACAACCTCGAAGGAAGGCGCGCGACGACTTCCCGCCGCATTAATTCGATTCAACCGCCGTGCCTCTCTGAACGGTAATTAATAATACAAGCTGCGCAGGATTCCTAAGTTCGTACAATGTAGTTGTCTTAATTAACGCCGATTAATTAAGTGACTCGATTGCGCGTTGGTTTTCGAAACCAACCTCTCTCGTACCACCATCGTGCTTTTAATCCGATCCGGTGCGTGCTCGATGCATCAAATTCATATTTATGTATAACCCGTCCTTATAACCGTGTTAGAAGAGGAATGACTGGTTGGCGTTGTCGAATGACTCGTCGTTTCTACCAGGGGAATCTTATGGAAATGGAAATAATGGAGGGGGAGGGATCGATAAATGTTCGGTGTTTGGTTAGACCTGTCCGTCTTTCTGCCTTGTCCGCTTTTGATATTAACGATGTTTGAAGTTTCGCGACACATTAAATTCCATTGTACACAATTATTCGTTAAATCGGTCGATATAATCGGACGCGATCTTCTTATCAACGGAGAACTCTTTTCTTTTCTTTTTTTTTTTTTTTCGTAATTAGCATTTCGACAAATAGAGCTCGCTCTTACGTGAACGTGTCATGCCAGACGTATGGCCGAGTGTCTTTGATAACGCTCGGTGAAAGCGCACGCGATATGCTAATATCCTCGATACTTCCGACACGCGGCCGCTCTCGAACGCGGCGACGAAATAGCACTCGAAACGAGATTCCTCTCCTCTTTCGTCGATACTCGGTGTACTCAACCGTGACCTTACCAAAACTACTGTATCCTCTCCGCTTTTCTTCTTCTTTCCCTCCTCAAAGACCCGCTTCAAATCGCTCGAAATCGTTCTTCTCCGTTCATTTTTTTCATTTCGTTTCCATCGTGGTCCTCTTCCGCGTTTATCTCCGCTGCATATAATATTCGAATCATTTACCATCGCGATAACAGCGGGAAAATGTGTTTTATCAACGCGTAAATGTTTAAGCAGTCGGGGAGCTTTAGCCACGATTTATCTCGCTGCTCGCGTGCAAACACCGCATCGTGTTTCGCCGCATACTTTATAATACCTCTCCAATATATTTGTCTTCATCCAAAACCGCCTCCGTCACGGTTTTTCCGCCGCGATTTCTACGCGGGAACTCGCCGTTTTTCCCATTGACGACGCCAACTCTCTCTCTCTCTCTTCCTCTCTTTCTCGCGCGATGTGTCATACATGGAGGAAATGTTGTAAGGCGTATTGTTCGCTCGTCGTATGTATATATATATATTTCTCTCTGCGCACACGATAATGATTAGAATTTTCGACGAACCTGTTTTAATATTAAATAAATAAAATCGCGAGCGAGATAAGTGGAAAATTTTTGTTCTTCGAAACTCTGCTCGACTTTTGACATTGGATATTTTATACGGCGAGGGTGGGGAAAAAACGGGTGACGAGGCAGAGAGAAGGTGTACGCAGTGTAGCGTGACTTAATTCGTAACGACGAAAGTCGCAGGGGGAACATAGTTTACCATAATTCCACCTTTTACCCCCCCGAGCTTCTTCTATCCACCGACAGTTTTCCTCTCGTTCCACCTTTTCACCCGCAGTCTTCGTCTATGGAAATTTAATTATCACGCTGGCTGCCCCTTTCTCTCAACGATGCACACGATAATGATTTTCCTCTATGCTCTCCATAATCATTCTGCCACCTCCTCCCGAGAGAGGAAAAAAGATCGTTCAACTGCTTTCGTCATCATCGGTGGGACAGATTCTCTTCTTTTCTCTCTCTCTCTCTCTCTGTCTCTTTTCTTCTCAGAGACGCAGAAACGTCGCGACGCGAAGACGATATACGAAACCTCTACCTCGTTCTTGGCTTCCTTCGTCCCTGAAAATCTAATTATTGCCCCACCTTGAGCCGGTGTACTGGCCGTACTCGCCAGCACGCAAAGTAGTTCCCGATCCTAATCTGGACAAAAGAACCTCTATATACGTATGTATATATAATATATATATATATTACATACAATACCAATTCGTTGCTGCGCAAAGGTTCGCGCGTTTGACCGCGTTTCCCGTGCAGACACGTCGATTCTCCCATTCGAGAATCGAATTTAAAGTTCTACGGGGGGAGGGAGGAAGGAGGAGGAGGAGGAGAAAGGGGAGGGCGGCAAGGAAATATATATCGAAGTTAGCGTACGCCCGACCCCGAGGTGAAAACAAATGAACCTCGTAAAACGAAGTTAACGCCACGCCTCGGTTTCGAGGTATACCGAGCTCGATTTACGTTTACCCCCATTGTGGGGAAAAGTTAAATTCTTCCTAATTGGTCCGCGAGTTGCGCCTACCAGCCTCTTTTCGCCTCTTTTCACCACTTTCCCTCCACCGCGCTGGAAATTTAATTATCGCGCCGAGCCCGATTTACGCGTAACGTCCCCGCAACTCTCCCCATAAAACAATTCCATTCCACCGGATTTCCCCCTCCCCACCTTTTTCTCTCTCTCTCTCTTCACCTTCTTCTTTATCTTTCTCTCTTGATCGCTCTTTCTTATTTCGCGGCATACTGTGTGTATATGTATGTATGTATGTAAATTAGCGGCAATTTCGAAACGCGCGGGAATATTTCGTATTACGCGAGGCAAAGTTGGCGAAGAAGCGCTACGCCGTTGGAGGAGTCGTCCGATTAATCGTTTTCGGAACGAAGACGTAGAAAGCTGTTGGCCGGATAAGCGTGCAATCGTTCGATAACGAGATGACGCTTGATAGATACGATCGATGGAAGGAACGGTTGGTCGGTAGTTGATCCGCGTTTAACGCCAATTGGATTTCAGGAATCCTACAGGGAAAATCTATATAATATATATATATATATAAATATATATATATTGGTATATCGGGACGCGTCAATGGCGCGTACTTCTCCTGGCCGTGGAATGGTCGGGTTCAGCTTTTTCGGCTCCTTTCGTCGTCTTTCAAAAAGACCTCCTCTTCCGCGATTGGTATATACACCATTCTACTCGGTGGTTAGTCTAACCGCGAGCCACGATTCTCGATGGAATGCTAAGAACA